>NW_020954619.1:12587651-12672082 GCF_900497805.2 Vombatus ursinus
GGTTTGCAAAGTGCTTTGAAAATATCATCTCATTTTATTCTTACAACAACCCTAGCAGGCAAATGCTATTATTATCCTTTTTTACAAGTGAGGTAGACAGAGGTTAAATGACTTGTCCAGGGTCACACACCCACAAAGTGTCTGAGGCTGATTTTGAGCTCAGGTCTTTCTAACTCCAGATCAAGATCTATCCATTGCACCTCCTAGCTGCCTCTCTTCTGACACTGCCACCAGCCTAGTTCAGGCCCTCGTTACCTGGACTATTAAAATAGCTTTTTATTTGGTCTTCCTGCCTCACTTCTTCCCACTCAGCTACAAAATGTTCTTCCTAAAATGCTGGTCCGACATTGTCACTGCCCCCACCTCCTTACCAGCTCTGTCACTCAAGAAAGTCCAGTGGTTCTTTATTACCTCCAAGATAACAGATACAATCTTCTTTTTGTCTATTAAAGCCTCTCATAGTTTGAACCTTGCCTACTCTTACCTTTCCAGTCCTCTAACACCCAATATCCTATGCTTCCTTGACACTTGCTATTCCTTGAACATGACACTCCATCTCCTGACTTTCCATTTTCACTGACTGTCCCCTCTGCCTGGGAATTCTTTCTCTCATCACCTCCAGTTCCTGATTTCCCTGGCTTCATTCAAATCTCAGATGGACTGTCACCTTCTGCAAAGTGATTTTCCCAATCCCCTTAATACTAATGCTCCTCCTCTGAGATTATGTATTATTTATCTTGTATATATCTTGTTTATAAATGGTTGCTTGCATGTTGTCTCCTCCATTAAATTATGAGCTCTTTGAGGGCTAAAACTTTTGTTTTCTTTTGTTCTTTATGTCTCCAGGGCTTAGCACAGTGCCTGGCACATAGTAGACAATTAAAAAAATGCTCGTTGACTTGACATTAGGGGATGGAGGGGACTCCTGGTTGGGAATGGCACAAGGAGAAGACCAAGATGGCCTAAAGCCAGCATCTGCGTAGAGGAAATAAATGGAGATGCAAGTCAGGGATTGTACCTGACCCTAGCTACTGCATCCAGAATTTTAGAATTTAGATTATAGAAGGGATAGCATGAAATAGGGCCTGTTCACTCCATCAAGTAGTGCATTAAGGTATGGAGACTTGCTCTGACACAAAGTCCTGATTCAGCAACTGAGACTGCAGAGAAAGGAAGAGCTAGAAGAAAACTTGATATAGTGAAGAAATATTACGGGTTAAGAGAAGACTGAGAAGCAAATTCTGAAGATGTGTAACTCCACAGTTAAGTGTAAGAGAAATCTCAAAGAAAGGATGGCTTGACTATTCAAAGAATAACTTAAATGAAACAAGAGACAAAAATGATATTAGAAATAAAATTTTTGAAGAAAGAAAATGAAAGAGAATGAATAGCTTGGAATAGAAAGCAGAAAACTTTCTCCAAGTAGTGGAATTCCTGAAAAACAGAACAGAACAAATAGAACCCAATTATTCCACAAGACAACTAGAAATATTATAAAAGTGTCAAAATACTAAAAAAAAAACACAAAAGATATCTACTATCAAATACAAATAACCTGAAAAATAGACTGAGGATCAGACTCCCAGAAAACCATGACCATATCAACCTCCAAACCCCAAACTGTATATCATATTTCAACCAATCATAATAGAAAATTGCTGAGATCTGGTTAGAAACAGGGGGTAAAACCCACATAAATCTGTTGGAATGGCAACATGGGGGCACATGAAAGAGGGGAAAGTGGAAAAAAGAGAGGGAGAAATTGATCCCTTCTTGAAAAAAAAAACCCAAGTTGAAACCATAAGCTATCATAGCCCAAAATCAGAGTTTCCACATCAAAGAAATATGTTCTCTAATCTTAGTACCTCTCCTGTTTTTTTTTTTCCAACCTTTCAAAGATCACTTACGGTGGCCCAGCAAAACACATCTGCCAGTCCTTTCAGTACCTGAGGACATAGTTTATCTCACCAGGTGACTTAATAGCTAAATACCCTCTTATAATTCCCTTACTAATCTTGATTATTGACTCCTTATTAGTTCTGTCCTTTCCAGATCACTCTCCTTAGCAGAGAAAAAAATTAGTTAATTCAATTCCACATTTTTGATAGATTTCCAATTATATTCATAACCTGGTGTTAGGTGGTGTAGAGGGAAAAAGGGAAGAATAAGAAATGGCCCCCGTACTCAACAAGTTTGTGATCTCAGGGAGACAACACGCAAGGAACAATTCTCCCTCAGTGGGTCAAGGAGATGCTCTTTACAGCAACATAACACATATCTCACCCATACCATCTTTTCCTATCAGCTTTTGTCCATGTCTTCCCATTAATCCTCTGTAGAAGAACCACCCAACACAATTAAGGCTTTTCCCTGTATCTTTGAACATTGTGTGGGTAAATGTACTACATTCAGGCTGCCCATCTATTACGCCTTATCCTTGCTACATAAATGACCCATCTTTTTGTCTGATGAGATGTTTCCTGGATCATATCTTTTATGCCACTTCCTGCACGTAAATTAAATTCAACTCAATAAATATCTGCCAAGTACCCATTTATATGAAAGGCATTGCTAGGCATGAAGGATACAAAAACAAAAATGAAATAATTCTTGCCCTCAAGATTATATTAACTAGCTGGTGCATAAAACAAGATACACAGAGGAGAAAACATATATTAACAATTGGGGAAGTCAAGGAAGGTTTCATGTAAAAGGTGCAACCTGAGCTGAACACTGAAGAAAATGATGGTAGCTGGTATAGATGAGGAGAGACTACAATCCAGGAATGGGAAACTAACTCCTTCTTAGTAATCTATTGCACTGTGTAGTTTGTTTACACATATAATGAATTTCTACACTGAGCTTTGGGTCACTCACAATTCTGATACTCTGGAGATTGTGGCTTACCATGATTCACTGCTTCATCAGTGGGAACATGTTGACATTAAAAAGATAGGTTTTTATATCAGGAATTTTAAAAAAGCATTTTACAGTTTCCCAAATATAATGAAATCTATTTTCTTTTTCTTATTTAATTCTGGTCCACCTGTAGTGTCTACCAAAGATGTATATATTAATGGACTCAGTGCATTTTATGTCCAAATGCATATCATGTTCTGGATTGTAAGCATTGTTCTCCAAAAAAAATTCTTGAAATAGCAATATTGAAATTAATAAAAGCTAAAGTTTAGCTATAGCAGCAAGGAGACCTAAATAAAACCCTGGTGCCTTATAAGAATGAATCCACCAGCAAAGAATAGATTCAAGATAGTTTATTTCAGTGACACAGATAGGTACAGGTACTAGATCTATGATTTTCTTGGTATAAGGAGCTCCATCTGAGGAAGCCCGCTCTGCCAACATAGGCTGGCATCTTCTTTACATTTTGTAATTGTAGAGAGTTGCTAAGAGCACTGAAAGGTTAAGTAACTAGCCTAAGGTCACAGAGCCAGAATATGTCAGAGGCACATCTTGAACCCAGGTCTTCCTGGTTCTGGCACCAGTTCACTATCAACTAGGCTACGTTGCCTCTCAGCAACATAGACTCATCCCCAATACAATCATTGTGCTTATAGAAAAGCTTTCTTTCTTTTTTTTTTTTGGTTGGGCAATGGAGGTTAAGTGACTTTCCCAGGTTCACATAGCTAGTAAGTGTTGTGTGTCTGAGGCCGGATTTGAACTCAGGTCCTCCTGAATCCAGGGCCTGTGCTCTATCCACTGTGCCACCTAGCTGCCCCATAGAATAGCTTTCTTGAAGGAGAGTAAACCACTTCCTAGAGAGGGATGGGGGGTGTCAGACCTTGAACAGCGAACAAACATTCTTCCCTATGAAAGCTGAAATGATAATCCAATTCAGATATGACTAAGAAAAGCATAGATCAGGCATGGTGAGGCATTTGATGGAGCCCCTTACAAGGAGTCTGGTTTCTCTCTCCGTACTTCTAACTTTGTTTTTCTAAGTCTCCTTATTTGCACATTTATACTCATTAGCATCCAAAATGATGTGCTACTCTAGTTAATTTCTCAACATGAAAAGCATTAGAAATCATCCCTTCATTATCAGATGCCACAGGCAGTAAAGGAATTCCTAACTCATCCTGGTATTTCTCACCATCGGATAAACCGTCAGTTCCAAGGAACGGCTAATGGGGTGTTGAAATCTGCAGAGACACACATGCTAATGTAGCAGCCAGATCCCTACGATTATCAGCTCAATCTGCAGCAGTTAGAATCCAACATCAATCCTCAGAATGTATTAAAATCTACTGTCGGAGCTGGCAGAAAAGCCTGTTATGTTGACCTTGGACAAAGCTTTTCCTGACAGCAATTCAGCATGAAGATGGGTGCCAAGACTTGGTATTTTCATGAAGAAGAGAGTGAAGAAAAGGCTGTTTAAGTTAAAAATTTACTGTCATATACCACAAAACAGGGTACAAACACAGTGTGTGTGCCTTGTTCCAACACTCCGAAATGGTGGGACATTATATCAAGATAGGGGAGCGTCAACCTCCTAACAGCCGCATTACATGCCTAGCCACCATGGAAGCTTAAAGTTGCTAATGATTTTATATTTCCTCGGACAGAGGTTTGCTGCTACAAATTGTGATGAGGCGGTACAATCTGGGCCCAATCGTGTCCTTCAGGTCTCCTAGAAAATATCCAGGGTTTAGAATATGCCAAAATATATCATCCATCAGTGCAGTACAGTACATATCAGTACAGAATATACAAAGTACATCCATCAGTACAGATATTCACACCAGGCTTGACTCTTAGAGGTTAAGAATTCCTAATTTAACAGAAGGGGGAGGGAAGATGATTTTTGAGGTAGCTTACGTATTTCTTCTTTTCTTTTTTCCAAAACAAAGCAATAAATTACAACATGAAGGTAAATGAATGAAGTATTTTTCATTGAGTTTCATTGTCTAGATGCCACTGCTATAGCTGAAGAAAACAAGAGCTCCAAGGAAAGAGGTGTTATTTGCTCTATGACCTCTCTCTTTCAGTGTCTTTTCAACATTTAGGGAGTTGTCCCATAGAGATGACCTGCGTGAACCAAGCTGGATAAATTCCCAGGAGTCCAGGCCATTAGTTAATGTTTCTAGGGATGAAGGACCACTGCTCTTGTCACTGGAGATTTTGGCACCTGAGTGAATCAGGATAAATAATGGTAGTGGTAAGCAGATGATAATGGATCAACTTTAAAATTCATGATGTGAAAATGCTAGAGTAATGATAATCATAATCACATTTATATAGTGCTTTGAGTTTTGCCAAACACTTCGCATTATCTCATTTGATCCTCACGATATTCCTGTGAAATAGGTGCTATTGTTATCCCCATTTTACAGATGAAGGAAACTGATGCAGAGAACCTGTGTTAAGTGACTTGCCCAGGGCCACACAACTAATCTCTGAGGTATGATTCAAACTCAATTCTTTCTGATTCAAGTCCAATGCTCTGTCTACTGTACCACTTAGACAAGTAAGACAGATATATTTCAGCTTGGTTGATGGGGAATTAGTTACTACAGTGGCTTCCATATGCTTCTGGAGAAATTTTTTTTGGGGGCAGGATTGGGGAACTAGACCTGTGGTTTCATTGTAGAGAACTCACAATGAACAAACATATGCATATGCAAAGCAACACCTGTTGGGCCGCCTGTATTCTTAGAGAGTTACCTGGGGAGCTGAGAGATTGTGATCTGCCCAAGGTCAGACGGCCAATATATGTCAGAGAAAGGACTTGAATCCAGGTCATCTTAGCTCAGAACACATTACACACCACCTCTTGATCAAAGAATGTAGGTGTTCCATTTTTTCATGTTCAGGTGCACAGGTGGGTAAATAGAGCTTTTGTAGAGGGACTCCCCGTATAATTTTAGAGTTGAAAGAGGAGAGTAGAAATCTAGTACAACTTTCTAATTTTATAAATGAGGGAAGGGAGGCCCCAAAAGAAGCAGTGACTCACCCAAGATCACACATTAAGATGACAGAGTTCAACTTTGAACCTAAGTCTTGTGATTCTCATTACACCACGGGCTCTCCACAAAGCAGGTACACAATCTTACCCCATGCAGTGAGGATCCTCCATTGACCAATCTGCAGTTCCTAATTGACCCTATTTGCTGCAAACTTTCCTAGTCAGAAACTTCTAGTTCCCCTTAATCTCTTGCATGCACACTTTTCTTGGCCATCAGATACAGAAACCAATTTGCCTGCAAAAGGAGCCAGGTACAAAAAAAGGAAATACATTTGTAAAGCGACATTTTATTTAGCCAGATTAACTATAGCCTCCACAAGACATTAGCAGGATATCATTGTATTTAAGATCATGTACAAAATACAGCCTTTCTGCAATAGTTTACAGTCTTCACCTATACAACTACCAAACCATCATGAGTACATTCTAGTAAGTAGAGGGCAAGGACCATGTCTAATTAGTATTTGGTGATCTTATTTGATGTCTCCTTCAGTGCCCTGCATTCAATAAGGACTTGTGGGGTGTCTCTTGGGGAGGATTCAAGGGTTGCCTTGGGCATGTGGTTGTTCTGTGTGCCCTTTCTAATAGACTTTTGGGCTTACCCAGCTGGTCAAAGGCAGATATGAAAATTCATCTAAAGCGCACTTTTTTAGGCTTTTAAAGGATGGGTGATTCTGAGCCAACCATGAGATGTTGACTCTGAGAAATGTGACAGGCTTACTTTCATCAAAGTGAGGTTTCAAGGAAGGCCTGACTCAAACCTTCTGCTGTCAATACATTTCCACTCCCTTAACCTAATGAATACAGGCACGTATGGCTGCCAGCAATTGTCCACGGGCAAAGTACGATAGAGATGTGATCCTTATTAAAATAGCTAATAGGAAATTACTGAGAGGTTATCTTCTTGTCTTCAATCATCTCCTGGTGAGAGAAAGATTCTCTAGCAGAAATCATTATAGCTGCTCACAGTTACCTAAATTATCTTATTTTGAAAGTGCTTGGAGTTTTCAAGTAGCAAACTCATTTCAAGTTATTAGCTACTACTGCTGAATGATGTAATGGCCTAAAGACATTATTGGGTCTTTTTAATCTTATGGTCTAATCCAAATGTGAGAATTTCAAATTCATTCTTTTACTGAGCTCATTGTTTATCTGTGGTGCTTGTCATACACACACACACAAACACACATATACACACACACCTATATATATATACACATATGTGTATTATGTATTATATACATATATATGCATTATATGTCATATATGTACTTATGGATTAAGTGAATTGTGTGTCATAATCATCTTGGGGATACGTAATATTCACCTATTTCTTTCTTTTTTTTCCTTATCCTATGTTCATGGATATCTCTAAAGAAGCCTGGATTGTTCTGGGGCATAATACAATTAGCACAAGGTTATCTGCAAACAAGATTTAGGCCAAGGATTGGATATGATGAGAAGATCTGGTATTCCACATTTGGAAATTGTGATATGCATCTGTTATTCATTCCCTCCTCACCCTCTATGGTTTGTTGGGCTGGTCTCTGTCCAGTGGTTGTAGATCTCACTGAGGGATCCCTGTTGTGTTCTGTAGCTCAGGGCAGTCAGCACGAGTTCAACTACAGGTAATATTTCAGTCCAGGGCTTCTATTTCTAGGACCTCTGATCTTTTCACCATATAATTATTTTTTTACGTTAAAGCTGTCATTGCCTTTTCCGGCACTATTTCCATTGCCTCTTATTATGTCTTTCTCCTTCCAGTGTCTTCCTTCTCAGTTCACCCCAATCCTAGCTGCCAAATTGATAATCCTAGAGCACAGATCTGCCCATGTCGCTCCTTTTAAAAAAATATTCTGAATTTATGGAATAAAACAAGCATTTCCATAACATAGTACAATAAAAAAGATGATTGCATATGAAACTGTAATTCTACTATGTACAACTTGCTATTCCTTTCAAATATACAACGAAATTATCATGTATCTTTTTTTCTCTTCCCTCTGCACCCCTCCCCAAGCCCTAGAAATGTTTACCATTATACAAGGCACTTCACTGGCTTCCCATTGTCTCTAGTATCAAATGCAAATTACTCTGCATGGCATACAAATCCCCACACAATGTGGCTTCAAATTATCTTTTTCGACTGATTTCTCATCTCTCCTCCTTCACACATGTTGCTCTGTTTAGTCATTTTTCAGTTGTGTCTGATTCTTTGTAACTCCATTTGGGGTTTTCTTGGCAGAGATACTTGAGTGGTTTGCCATTTCCTTCTCCAGCTCATTTTACAGATGAGGAAACTGAGGCATGCAGAGTTAAATGATTTACCCAGGGTCACATAGTGAGTGTCTGAGGCCAGATTTGAACTCAGGAAGATGAATTTTCCTGGCTCCAGGTCAAGAACTCTATTCACTGAGCCACCTAGTTGATAAATCTCAGCTAGATTGGCCAACCTGCTATTTCCTATCCATGACATCTCCTCTCTTGCTTCGCTGCCACCATGCACAGGTATCTTCCAAGCCTGAAATGTTTTCCCTCGCACCTATCTCTTGGAATTCCTAGATCTCTTCATCAGTTCAAGTGCTGTCTTTTACATGAAACTTTTCCTAATTTCCCTCAGTTGTTAGTGCTCTCCCTACACTCCAAATACTGTGTATTGTTTTGTATTTGTATTTGTAAAAATAAATAAATCTCCACTGGTTTGCTATTTGGGGAAACATTTTTGATTAAGGAGATCTTCCAGAATTCCTTGGTTATTAGTCTGTTGTAGGTTGCCCCAGACCATTCCTCCTTTCCACCCCCATCTTTTATCCTATTGATTTTTCCAAGGTACCAGAAGAAAAAAATAATGGTCAATCTTGGCACACCTCTTTAAGGGCATGAGTAGAGGACTTTAGTAAATCCTTTAAACCCTTTAATTCTTGGCAATATTTTGTTCTCTGTGACTTTTGCAATAACACAAGGTCAATTTTTGATTCAGAAAAGTGGAAAGCAGCTGGTCTATTCCTCTTGATCCCCCACCCATGGCTAAATGCAATTGAATCTCATGAATTACCTTCAAATTTTGGAAGTATCAGAAAAGTAACAACATCAGCAAATCCGACATGGAATAAAAACACACAAGGGCAATTTAACCAATCAGATAAAATCATAACAGATTATTAACTGAAATTGAACCTTTTCTATTGATTTACTAAGAAAGGTAGGCTTTTGTTGCAATGAGAAGTTTAGGATTATTGAAATTGCTTACCAATGGGAAAACTCATTTCTTTCACACCAATGTTTTTCCTGAGGCCACGGGAAATGTTTACTTCACATTACCTCCATAAATTCCATCTAAAACTGAAATGGATGATCAAAATAAGTCCATCAGCTAACCAGCATTTATTAAACACCAGTTATATACCAGGCACTGTGATAAGCACTGGGGATACAAAGAAAGGCAATTCCCCCAATTTTTTTTAAACAAACAAAAATCAATCTGCTTTCAAGGAACTCACAGTCTAATGGAAAAAGCAACATGCAAATAACTATGTACAAACAAGATATGTGCAGGATAAATTGGGAGTAGTCTCAGAGGGAAGAATGGGTAAAACTTCAAGGTGAGACAAAGTGAGATAAGAAGGAAACCAGGGAAGATAGGAGGCAAAGATGAGGAGGGAGGGGATTCCAGGCATGGGGAACAACAAATGAAAACACTTAGTTATCATTATCCTGATTTTTACACACTAGAAAACTGGAACTCAGAAAAATGAAGTGACTTGTCCAAAGTCATCGTTAGTAAAGGGGCAGTGAGGTGGCACAGTGGATAGAGCACCAGACCTGGAGTCAAGAAGACTCATCTTGAGTTTAAATCCAGCCTCAGATACTTTTACTAGCTGTGTGACCCTGGCAAGTCACTTAACCCTGTTTGCCTCAGTTTCTTCATCTGTAAAATGAACTAGAGAAGGAAATGGTAAAACCACCCCAGTATCTGCCAAGAAAACCTCAAATTGATTTACGATGAGTCAAATATGACTGAACAATATTAGACTGTAAGGTCCTGGAGGACAGGGACTGCTTAGTAAACAACAATGCTTAGTAAAAGGCAGAGCCAGGAATTGAACTCAGGTCTTCTAACTTCTAATTC
Source organism: Vombatus ursinus (assembly GCF_900497805.2). Lineage (NCBI taxonomy): Eukaryota > Metazoa > Chordata > Mammalia > Diprotodontia > Vombatidae > Vombatus > Vombatus ursinus. The sequence continues at coordinate 12,597,764 of NW_020954619.1, forward strand.
AGTGCTATTCCTTTTACACCATGGTATCTCTACAAATAGCTCTTGAAAACATAATTTGAGGTAATGAAATTCCATCTGACCATTCCCAGACAAGGAGACTGAGCCTCAGTGCATTCACATAACTTGTCCAAAGTCACTTAGTGCTAGAAACAGGACTATCACCCAGGTCTCTTCAACCCTATCCTTCTTTTCATAATACCTGTATTTCAGACATTTTTTTTTCTGCTACAATTATCCAGCTCTTCAAAAAAAAAAAAAAAAGGTCAGTACTGACTGGCGCTGGTCATCCACTTATACACAGTAGTTATAGAACTTAATGTGTTAAATTCCAAACTAAATTTCTTTGGTTGGATTTTAAATCCCCCCCCTTGGTTGTTGAAGTCTCTTTTTTTAGCATACTGTGGAAATTTCATCTATGCCCAGTATGTCTAGACAGGTTTTTCAAACAGTTATTAATACTATAAATCATTACTTTCATTGGAAATAATGAATTATAAAAGTCAGTGAGTAATACACAACTTACATTCTTTAAATTTAGAGAGGTTTTAGTCTTCAAAAGGAGCAGAAGTTTGCTCTTTGCTCCTCCCAGTAGGACTCAAGTGGTTAAGAAAGCCTTGGGCTGGTTAGGGACTTCTGCTGGCCTCAAAGGGCACAACAAGGAGTAGAAATGACAGAGCGGCATTAAGAAGTAACCCTTCTTAACAATTAGAGCTATCCTGCACTGGGATTGGCTGCCTCTGGGAGTAGTGGCTTTCCTTCACTGGAGGTTTTCAAGCAAAGACTGGATGACCACTTACCACTTGTGTAATAGTGGGGCTTCTTTTTCAGGTGCGAGTTGAACCATATGATCTTGGAAGCCTCCTCCAACTCTGAAATTTGGTGATCGTTTATAATTAATTTTTAAAGGAATTTTTTATATAAGAACTTGAACTCAGAACAAATGATAGGAATGTGAGAGATCATCCTATCCATTATCTTGTCTCTTAGGCAGAATTTTAGAATTTGTTCAGACCTCAGGGATTATCTAGTTTTCTAGTTTAACCTCCTTATGAAAACCTTCCATTAGATTGTGAACTCCTCAGTGGCAAAAGCTGTATTTTGCCTTACTTTGAATCCTTAGCACTTAGCACAGTGCCTGGCACATAGTAGACACTTATATTATTCAGTTGTTTTTAAGTCCTGTCTGAGTCACTGTTTGTGACTCCATTTGGGATTTTTTTTAATGGTAATTTTTATTTATTTTTTTGTTTTCAACATTTACTTCCACAAGATTTTGAGTTCCAAATTTTCACCCCATCTTGCCCTTCCCCCCACCCAAAGATGGCATGCATTCTAAATACCCCTTCCCCTAGTCTGCCTTCCCTTCTATCTCTCTCCCCCCTCCTCTTATCCCCTTCCCCTTCAATTTTCCTGTAGGGCATGATAGATTTCTGTACCCCATTTCCTGTACTTCTTATTTCCCAGTTGCATGTGAAAACATTTTTTTTAAACATGTGTTTTTAAAACTTTGGGTTCCAAATTTTCTCCCTTCCTCCCTCTCCCCCACCCTCATTGATAAGGCAAGCAACTAAATATAAGTTATTTATGTGCAGTTATGCAAAACACTTCCATAGTAGACATGCTGTGAAAAACTAAGTCTATTTCCCTTAATCTTATCCCGCCCACCCATTTATTCTATTCTTTCTTTTGACCCTGTCCCACCTCAGAAGTATTTGCTTCTGATTACTCCCTTTCCCAATCTGCCTTCCTCTCTATCATCTCCCTACTCTTGTCCCCTTCCCCCCCCCCATATTCCTGTAGGGTAAGACAGACTTCCATACCCAATTGAGTGTGTATGTTATTCCCTCCTTAAGTCAAATCCTATGAGAATAAGATTCACTCTTTCCCTCTCACCATCCCCCATTTCCCCTCCACTGTAAGAGCCTTTTCTTTTCTGTTTTTTTTTTGTGTGGTAATTTGCCCCGTTCTACCTCTCCCTTTCTCCTTCTCCTAGTATATTCCTCTCTCACCCCTTAGTTTTATTCTCCAGATATGACCCCTTCATTTTCAACTCACCCTGTGCCCTCTGTTTATCTATCTATATTTATATATACATACATATAATTTTTTCCCCTCCAACTACCCTAATACTGACAAAGGTTTCATGAGTTACAAATATCATCTTTCCATGCAGGAATGTAAACAGTTCAACCTTAATAAGTCTCTTATGATTTTCTCTTTCTTGTTTACCTCTTCATATTCCATTCGAGTCTTGTATTTGAAAATCAAATTTTCTATTCAGCTCTGGTCTTTTCATCAAGAATGCTTGAAAGTCCTCTATTTCACTGAATGACCATTTTCCCCCCTGCAGGATTATACTCAGTTTTGCTGGGTAGGTGATTCTTGGTTGTAATCCTATCTCCTTTGGCCTCCGGAATATTATATTCCGTGCCCTGCGGTCCCTTAATGTAGAAGCAGCTAAATCTTGTGTTATCCTGATTGTGTTTCCACAATACTTGAATTGTTTCTTTCTGGTTGCTTGTAATATTTTCTCCTTGACCTGGGAACTCTGGAATTTGGTTACAATATTCCTAGGAGTTTTCCTTTGGGTATCTCTTTCAGGAGGAGATCGGTGGATTCTTTCAATTTCTATTTTGCCCTCTGGTTCTAAAATATCAGGACAGTTTTCCTTGATAATTTCTTGAAAGATGCTGTCTAGGCTCTTTTTTTGATCATGGCTTTCAGATAGTTCAATAATTTTTAAATTCTCTCTCCTGGATCTATTTAACAGGTCAGTTGTTTTCCCAATGAGATATTTCACATTGTTTTCTAATTTTTCATTCTTTGGGATTTGTTTTACAGTGTCTTGATTTCTCCTAAAGTCATTAGCTTCCAATTGCTCTATTCTAATTTTTAAGGAAGTATTTTCTTCAGTAATCTTTGGGACTTCCTTTTCCATTTGGCCAATTTTGCTTTTTAGGGCATTCTTCTCCCCATTAGCTTTTTGGACCTCTTTTGCCATTTGGGTTAGGCTATTTTTTAAGGTGTTATTTTCTTCAGTATTTTTTTGGGTCCCCTTTAGCAAGCTGTTGAATGAAACTTTTTCTTTTGTGCAGAAGTTTGCCATTTGAAAATTTAAGTCAATTTGCTTTCAATTAATCTTGTAAGAACATATAGCATCCTCTTCATTAAGACTTATCTTTGTCTTCTCCTTGCCACCCTTGAAGATATTTCTTTTCTCAATTCATAGTACTTCTACATTATTGATTTGTGATTAATCATGCATAAGTTTGTTACATCTAATATTAGTTTTCAGTTGTTTTTCAGCTGTGTCCAACTCTTCATGACCCCATTTGGGGTCTTCTTGGAATGGTTTGCCTTTCTTTTCTCCAGTTCATTTTATAGATGAGGAAACTGAGGTAAACAGGATTAAGTGACTTGCCCAGGGTTACTCAGCTTGTAAGAATCTGAGGCCAGATTTGAACTTGGAAGATGATTCTTTTTGACTACAGGCTTCATGTTCTATTCACTGAATCACTTAGCTCCCCCACCTAGTATTACTATCTTGGCTTATTCAACTTTTCCCATGCTGGTCTTGTCTCTCTACCTAGATTGTGAAGTGGATGGTAACCTGTCTTACAACTCTGCATTTTTCTGTGGTACCTGTGTCTAGCAACTATCTTTTGATGGATAGATTAAAAAGTCTGAGTTCCACTGGCTTTGCATCCTTGAGTTTATTTTCTCTCTCTTTAATCATTATTCAGAAAAAATTCAACTCAATAAACATTGATGAAACACCTACTATGTTTGAAGCATTATGTTAGATTCTGGGGATATAACAATGAAAAATGACATGGTTATTCCCCTTGCACTGGAGATTGCGTGACAAAATAAATATTAAAATGTAGACTATGATTGGGGCACCAGAGAGATACAGAGTGCAATTAAAAATTTCAGGAGTGGTGAAATCACTTTTAACTGGGAAGTTCTGGAAAAGTTCAATGGAGGTTATGGCACCTGAGTTGGGTCTTCCAGGAAGAGAAAATTTTTAATAGGTTAAATGTGGAAGGAGTATCTACAGAATACATGGAAATAACATGACAGTAGTGGAATAAATATTGGTCTTAGAGTTAGAAGATCCTAGGATTTGATATTTACCAACTATGTGACCCAAGCTTCAGCTCTCTTAGCTAGATTTCCCTTATCTGTAAAATATGACTGATAATATCAATACTACCTTTCTTATCAAGTTTTTTTTTTTTTACCAAAATGAGACAACATATGTAAGACATTTTGTGAACATTAAGGTAAGGATCTACAGTATAAAAATGTCAGTTATTATTATTATTAGTAGCATTATTATACATGGGCAGCAAGTTGGTGCAGTGGTTAGAGCACTGGGACTGGAGTCAGGAGGACTCCAAATCTTACCTCAGATACTGGACAAGTCACTTAACCTAGTTTACCTCAGTTTCTTCATCGATAAAATGAGCTGGAGGAGGAAATGGTAACCCCCTCCTGTATCTTTATCAAGAAGACCTGAAATGGGAACACAGACAGATAGACATGACTGAAAACACTCAACAACAACAACAACAACATATACACACATATGTGTGCATATAGATATATGTATATTTACAGAGAGGGTAAAAGACAAGATGAAGGTGCAGCTAGGAATTCAGTTTTGCTGGACTACAGAGCATAAAGGGTAATAATAGGAAATAAAGTTATACAACAGGATTGGAAAAGAGTGTGGTGGCTTTTAAATTCCAGGATAAGGAAAAGCATTAGGGAGTTATTGCAGATGTTTGAGCAAGGTATGCACATGTTCAAATTTGTGCCTTAAGAAGATTAATGTGACAGCTTGGTAAAGAAAGGATTGGTAGGAAAGGGAATAGCCTGGAGGCAGAAAGGCTAATTAGATGGCTATTACAATATAATACATAGGATCACAGATTTAGAGCTGAAAATGCCCTTGGATTTCATCTAGTCCAATACTTTCAATTCATTTTTTTTAAATAAACAGATGATTGCTTCTAAGAATTGTAAAATGGATGCCAAAAGATACTTTTCCCATAATACTGTAGCTATGCTGTAATACATTTTTCTATTTTGTTAGGATGTACATTGAAATAAAAATGTAAAAAAAAAAATTCTGTAAACCTGGATTGCTGTTGTTCAGCAATGGGGGCAACAACAGTCAGATTTCAAAGGGGTATTCTGGCACTCCAAGTGAAAATGAGTACAAAAAGCTCAGTCTTTAGCAATATACAATGACTTAAACCTTTGGCATTGGAAGCAGTGTGTTTTGTCATTTAGCATGAACACAGTTCATAAAAGTTATTCGTGTCAGAGGAATGGAACTCCCAGAATTCAAGCGGCTTTGTCAGTTGTGCAATGAAACCTTCAACACAGTCTGTCAGTCTTTCCATCCATTCTTGCGTATACTAGTGTTGGCTCTGAAAGGAAAGAAGGACTGAAACACCCTCTTTCAATTTCTGTTTCAAATAGAACACAATGTTTAAGAAACAAACACAATTTCAAAGTATAATATTTGTGCAAGAAAAGGACTAAGACCAAAACATACATATTTGCAGAGCTCCAAATTAAACAAATAATGTCAGACTCTTAGACAGCTTTCAGTTGATACTTGAGAGGAGGTAAAGCCAAACAAAGCTAGAGAATTTATTTTTCCCTAAGTATTTTAAGAAAGCAAGCAAAGAGTACAACAGTAAAGCCAAATTCAGGAGCTCTGTAGGTCAGCACTAATCCATTGCATAGAGAAAAAGTACAATTGATCTGATTTTCCATAGATCTGTGACATCAGGACATTGGAATGACCTTCTTAATGATTATGATAATAGTTAGCTTCTCCAAGATGCTGTATGGTTTGCAAAGCACTTTACAAATATTACCTCATTTTATATTCACAATAACCCTCTGATGTAGGTGCTGTTATTATCCCCATTTTATAGATGAGAAGACTGAGGCAGACAGATTAAGTCACTTGCCTAGGATCATATGCTAGTGCATGAGACAAGATTTGAACCCAGATCTTCCTGATTCCAAAGTCTTACATTCTTTCCACTGCCCTAGTGTCCTTCAATGCCTTTCCTGAACTTTCTAGCTTCTGATATTTCTTTCCTGAAATTAACTTGTATTTACTTTTCTCTGTATACAATCCACACACATATGTATGTATATGTACTTACATACATGCATATGTGTACATACACATGTACCTATATTTGGATATATAACTTATATGTTGTTTCCCTTCATAAAATGTAAACTCCTGGAGGACGGGGACATTTTATTTTTCTCTTTAAATTCTCAATGCCTCACGCAGTGTTGGGCACATAATAGGTATTCATTGATTGATTTCAGCATAATGAGTTTAAAATTAGATTGTGAGCTCCTTTGGACTGTGTCTTGCCTCTTTTTTGTATCCCCAGCACTTAACACAGTGCCTGACATATAGCAGGCACTTAATAAATATTTATTGATTGATGAAGTCTTTCAAATTTGGTAGAGTAGTTGAAGATGACCATTGTGCTGAAATATTCTTTCATCTGTGCCAAAATTTAATTTACAGCATGTTCCTTATTTTCTGTGTTTCTATAGGAGTTCTTATAAAATACATAATCTTCTAGAATTGAGTCCTCATTCTTCTTGTCAGGAAAATAAATAGGGGCTTTGCTCTAATGATCAAGTCCTAGTCATCCACAAACCATAGTTTCAGCCCTTCAGGACTCATTCAGTGGTACTTAATCTGGGGTCTCTGAACATTTGAATATATATATTATATATGCATATATATTATATATATATATGTACATGCACACACATGTATATATATACATACACGCAGATTATGATATTTTGATAAAATTTGTTACCTTTATAATCCTATGTATTGTGTGTATTTAAAACATTATTCTGAGGAAGGGGCTACAAACTTCACCAGACTGCCAAAGAGCACCATGACACACAAATAAGGTTAAGAACCTCCATGAATCCATTCACTTCAACACTGCTCATTAATGTTTCTTTACTTTCAACAATAGAATCGACTCAAATCTTCTTCAAAGTGGCCAAGGTTCCTCACAGGTTCTGCAACTACCTTCTTCAGTTCCAATTTTTGATTTGGTCTTACAGCTCTTCACTTTAAGATTTTGCTCTGGTAGGTCAGACTTCTTTCCTGGAGTTGCCCCCTCCTTCTGTCTATTGCTTCTAATGGGCTTTTTGAAGTACCCTCTTCTTCTGCAGATTGGGATCCCTATATTTGAGAATTCTGCTTTCTTTGACTCATTCATACCAGTTCTATTTCCAGTTCCTAAAATGTTTCAGGTATTCTTTTCTCTTTTAGAAACCTAGACACTCTTGGTTGCAGATGAGGATGGGGGTGGTCCATGGAAATATAGTACCTACTTATTATCTTGGAATTTGGGCTTCAGTTCCTGTCCTAGGACCATTTATAAATAACTCTCCACATTTTCTCCCACTTGCAACCCACACACTCACCCCGGCCAGGCTCCACATTTGACCATATGCTGCCATCCTAACATCCTTACCTCATTTATCAGGTACCAGCTGGTTTCCCCTACTGGCTGGCAGCTCATAGCCTGCTTCATTTCTTTAATTTATAGAAAAGGAAATTGAGGTCCAGAGAGGATAAGTAATTCATAAATGTCACACTAAGTTGTAGGGATGGGAGTCTAATTTAGGTCCTCTTGCTACTGTGCCATGTTACTTTGTGAAAGGAAAAATTATGAATGCATGAACTAGGATGGTGGCATTGTGAGTTAAGAAGAAAGGAAAAGGGAAGAAGAGAAAGGAGAAGAGGAGTATGAGAGACATCATTGGGATAGAATGAACAAGACCTGGTGATTGAGGAAGAGGGAAGAGTCACTGATCAAAGAAATTCCTCTTCCATATAACACCTTACAAATACTTGAAGATGCAAGTAGACCCAATAGTCAGTCTTCTCTTTTGTAGGCTAAACATCCCCAGTTTTGTCAACTGATCTTATCATGACATGGATTTGAGGTCCTTTGCCTTTTTTGGTTGCCCTCCTTTTTACCCTCTTCAGTTTGTTAATGTATTTTCTAAAATATGACGGCAACAAATGAACACAAAACACCAGACATAGTCACACCACTGTAGTATATAGCAGCAATATCACCTCTTTACTCCTGGATGGTACACCAGGGAGACAAGGAGAACTCCTAGTTTGCCACACTTTCTGGCCACTTTCTCCATATTCTGAGTTGGCAAGTTCTACACATTCTCATTCAGAAAGTTTTTCTGGACCTCTTCAGTAAGACTGTATTCCCAGTTTTGTAAAATTCCCTTCATAGATTTACATCCTTTTTCTATAAGTTCATAATCTGGGAAATAACTGAGAAAGTAGGTATTATGAGATGCTGGGTGCAGATGTGAAGAGATATGGGAAAATAAAGAGGCGTCATTCACGCTCCCAGAGAATTCATTCACCAGTTGTTTTGCTCAATAAATTATTTCCAGCTATAACTTCTCCTTCCAGGCAGTGACTCACAATATGGAGAATGTCACTGTATTTTGTAGGCATGTGTTTAAGATAGAATTCTATTTAGTAGAAATTATTTAGTTTTATGATATTAGAGTTAATACCACTCCGTTCTTGTGACATCTTGGCTAATGTTTTATCTCATTGTTGTATTGTCATTGTTTACCTTTCCACCAGGAAGTTCATTGAGTGATTTGGTGTAAGCAGAATGTACCCTTCTAATGATCAAATGCATTTAATGTAAAAATAACATCTGGGAGCTTTAGTGAATTCCAAGTTAGATATGAATTAACAATATGATGCTATAAGCAAAAAAAAGCTAATGTGATTTGTTATGAGAGTCATAATGTTCAGGTCTGGGGCTGTGATAATCTTATTGTATTCCACTCTTGTTGGTCATAACTGAAGCGCTGCTTTTGGTTCTAGGCACCACATTTTCAGAAAGACATTGATTATCTGGAAAGTGTTTAAAGTAGGGTGATAAATAGCGATACAGGCCTTGAGTCTATGTAGTAGGACAATTTATGGAAGGGATTGGAATTGGAACTTTTTCACCCTGGAAAGTTAGGATATATGATAGCTATCTTCAGAAACCAGAAGGGCCTTCACATAGAAGAGACATAAGTCTTGTTCTGTTCTGCCCTAGAGGGAAGAAGCGATAGGTAGACACAGAGAGGATGGTGTTGAGTCAGTGGAAAGGAACACTTTCTAACAATAAACTCTGAAGCAAAGTGGACTAGATTGTCTTTGGAAGATTGTGCCTGGAGGAACTGGGTTCTGTTTTGTTATAGGTCTTCAAGAAAAGATGGGAAAGCTTTGTTGATGTGATTGTAGAAGAGTTTTTCAGCCAGGTATTGATTCAATTCTAGGTTGCTTTTAAGTTTGGTTTGGTAAGTTTGTGACTCTGTGAATTCTTTTCAAAGACATCCTTGGTCCCTTTTCTCATGGTATAGTTTCTTCCCAGAGCTCTCAACTGTTTATAAAGAATAAGGAATATGTGGGCTACAGAAGCTTTCTTTCTGTCTCTCACTCTACATGTATAACCTTACCACTAAAACCTCTAAATTCTGAGGAATAATCTGAACATTAGAGGGACTCTAGTGATTACTTTAGATTGTAAGCTCCCTGAGGTCTGGGACTGACTTTTGCTTCTTTTTGTATCCCCAGGGCTTAGCAGGGTGCCTGACACATAGTAGGCACTGAAATGTTTATTGACTGATTGATGTTAGTCTAGCTCCTAAGGGACCAATATTGGTCAGAGACATCAATGGGACAGAACCATAATCTTCCTTCCTCTGAAAATTTAGCTGTCCCTCTCAACTAATTAGGCTTGTTGTGACGTTAGTGAGGAAAAAATTGTGGTGGCTTAAAGCTTAAAAAAACCCTCCAAAGCTTCCTTTTTTGTTTTCAAGCTGTCAGTCCAACCCCTTACATGAACATCTAGTTTACTTTAATATAAAGATGTACATTTAATTAAGTCCTGTCTATCTTAGCTGAGCCCATAGGCCAGCTCAGCAATCCTGCGGAAGATAAAGGGTCTATACATTCAACTCCTGCTTAAGAGATTTTGGTGCAGAGCTGTTATCTGGGAGCTCAAACTCTCTATTGGCCATGCTGGAAATGTGCCCTCAAGGGGTCAGTTCATAAAGCAGAAATTTCCTAATCCTTTGCTCTGTTATAAAACAAACAAACAACAACAAAAAAAAAAACCCTTGACATTATTAGTGAAGAAAAGGACAACAGCAACACACTCACATACACACAGCAAATTGATAGAGAAACCCAAAGGGAACAGTGAAGATTGCACATTGCAGAGATGGCAAGGTCATGTCATTTTCAAGAAATCACTGTACTCCATCAGCTAGAAATGCAGACTGCAGAGGAGAACTATGTAGGATGGGAATGAGTTTACTTTTCTGCATGAATCTTTTTCTCTCTCTCTTCCCCCATCCCTAGCCTGCTGTGATCGACACTCCAGATTGGCTTTGCTTTAGGACTCCTCAGAGTCTGTTTGTTCAGTTTCTGGTGGTATCTCAGTACTAGGATACATAGTTTGTTTTGCTTGTGATGTTTGTAATGAACAGCCGCTGGGAACAAATTAATGAGTGTGTCAGCAATGGCAATAGAACCACATTACAATTCACGATCGCATCTATGAAAATGCCAGTTAAGCTCTGGGATAAGTATATACATAAAGTCAAAAAAAGTCTCTTTCTCTCTCCCTCTCTCTCTCTCTTTCTCTCTCTCTCTCTCTCTCTCTCTCTCTCTCTCTCTCTCTCTCTCTCTCTCTCTCTCTCTTTTTACTAATAAGAAAAGAACTTGAAATAACATCATATTCCCCTAAGCAGGATTGCAGGGATAAAATCCCTTACAGAAAAACAGAGCTTTTCCAATTCTATTTTGTAATACTTAGAAATAGGTAAATGTATGTCTTTCAATTTCGCCATATCTATCTATGTCTATATTATCTATAATCCAACCCACATCTATATATCTACATTTATATCTATCTATACTGTATATATTAATATATGATTAGAGTGGCAAATTATAGAATATAACACATATGTTTGAAATGCACACACTACATATATATCTGTATCTTAAACATGTATGTGTGAAAACAGCAGTCTATTTCTAGATATCTTCCTGCTTTGTCTGTTGACTGCCTTCCCCTCATTCCCCCAACCTTCATTCCCCTCAGAACTAGGTTATGTACTTATGTGGTCTTTGATGTTTTTCTTCTTTATTGTGCTCTCCAGGGCCTTTGGATTCGAAAGTTGAAATCCAACAAAAATATTTAGTACACAAAGATTTGAACTTGAAAGCTTGCTGTGAGAGGAAAAGAAAAACTTCTTTTCCCCTCCACTGTGACATGGATTTGGATCTGAAAAATGATGATGACATGCAAAGCTTTTCTACCTCACCTTTGAGCCTGTACTGAGCAGAATGTTAATATTCCCACAGGCTGATACTACTTATAACTAATGATGATTTTTTATCTGATTTGTTCTTTCTTTTGGCAACACCAGGAGAAAGAGTAATTTTTCTTCGGCCCTGACAATGCTAACACTAAACGATGATTTTGTGATAAATTAGGCTTAACTAATACCCCACTCAAATATTAAGTACAGTCTTAAGTGGAAGGAAAAAAAAAACAATCTCAACCAATAAGCATTTATTAAACACCTATTAGAGGGAAGGTAATATGCAAGCTACTGGGGATAAGAAAATAAAGCTGATATTGTCTATTTGTCTATTTATTATCAGAAATCAATATGAACTTCAGAACAGTTGGTAGAAAGGATTAATCAATATTTGAAACAATTATCTTAATTTTTTGTTATTACAATTGTGGGAATAGCAAAAGGTTTATACTGATTAATATTTTTGTATACAATGAAATTATTTGTATTTGGCTGAAGGATTTTTATGATGGATTTGTGAAGCTCCAGAAATGACTTTCCCCTTGCTCCATACACCTTCCATGCATCTTCATTTTCACCACTGAACTGATATCTATCTACTGTGTCACTTGGTAGAATGGTAACACCATTGTTTGTTTTACTCCAAAGAAAACCGAAGATGAAGGAGAACCTACAAGGATTACATCAAGGGTAGAAAGTAGCCAACCTGACTTTTCAGGGACAAAGACATATCTCAGCATTTTTCATTTTGCCACATTTGGTTCTAATGTTTTTTGGAATTGTACAGAGGCTATCTCAATTCTCTATATAACCTGATGATATTTTGATGTTATTTCATGTGGTTTTGATACTGTTGAAGTTCCCTTCTTAAAAACAAATTCAGAACATAAACTTTACAAACATAATCTAACATTAGCATTGAATTATACAAAGGAGAAATAAAAAAGGATTGTATATGAAACTGTGAAGTTGTTACATAGAGTTTGTAAAATGTATATTGAATTTAACTCGGTCACAACAAAATTGCCCTATTTGTTTCTTCTAAGCATTTTGTTTTCTTCTGTGTGTTTTCAATGTATTATTGATCCTCTTTCCTTTCTTTATTCATTACCCACTATCCCATCTCCCCACTCAGACTCCCCATCTCTCCAACTAGAAACTTTACATTGTATTAAATAACTAGACCCAATCAATGCAAGCCAACATTTTGACTATATATGAAAATGTATGTCTTGTTTCATACCTTCAGTCAATTACATCTATATCAACTGGCAGGAGACTTGCTTCATCATCAGAACTCTGAAGTCATGATTGGTCACAGCATTGGTGAGAATTCTGAAGTCTCTCAAAGTTGTTTTCTATCACATTATTGTGGTCATCATGTAATTTGTTTTGGTTTTACTCATTTTACTCTACATCAGTGAACACAAATCTTCCCAAGTTTCTCTAATTGCACCTACATCATAGAATTGTTGTGAGGATCAAATGATATAATATATGTAAAAAAGTGCTTAGTAAGCACTATATAAATGATTATTCCCTTCTGTTCCTTCCCCACTGCCTACAAAGAGACCTATGTCTCATGTCTCTCTTGTCCTTAAGAAGAATGGTCTCTTGATCAGACTGTCACTACCAGTTACATTCCTAAAAATTTTCTCTTTCTTATCTAAACTCCTTGAGAAAGCCATCTACACTAAGTAATTCTATTTTCCTTAACATCCTCTTCTAAACTCTCTGTAATCTGGTTTCTGCCCTCATAATTCAACAGAAAGTGTTGTCTCCAAAATTACTAATTACCTATTAATCTACAAACCAAATGACCCTTTCTTAATTTTCATCCTTTTTGATCTCTCACTACATTAGACAGGGTTGATCACTTCTTCCTGGACACTGGTTCCTCTCTAGGTTTTGATGATCCTGTTCTCTCGTGGTTGTTCTTGTACTCATTTGACCATTCCTCAGTCTTCTTTTCTCAATTTTCATACATGTCATGGTTATTAAATATGTGTGTCCTTAAATCTTTGTTCTGGACCATTTTCTCTTTTTCCTTTATATCATTTCACTTGGTGATCTCATTAGCTTCCAAGGGTTCAATTATCATTTGTATGTGGATGACTCCCAGATCTATATGTCCAGATCTCTTCACTCTCCTAAGTCTTATATCACTAAATGCTTTTTGGACATCTCAAACTGGATACCACTTGCATATATCAAAATAAATTTGTCCAAAGGAGAGCTCATTATCTTTTTCACAATCCTCCCCTCTTCCCAAGTTTCCTATTACTGTTGAGGGCAACAACATTCTCTCAGTCACTTAGGCTCACACCACTGGTATCATCTTTGACTACTGGCTCTCATTCAACTCGCATATTTAATCCATTGCCAAATCTTATAGTTTCTACCTTCAGAACATCTATTGTATATGTTTCCTCCTCTCCATTCACTCACCTACACCCTAATCCATCATCTCTTTCCTGGACAATTTTTAAAAATAATATTTTATTCACTATTGATTAGAGAAACAACTCTGAGGTACCACATCACATCTATCAGATTGGCTAACATGACAAAACAGGAAAATGATAAATGTTGGAGAAGATGTGGGAAAATTGGAACACTAATGCATTGTTGGTGGAGTTGTGAACTGATCCAACCATTCTGGAGAACAATTTGGAACTATGCACAAAGGGCTATAAAACTGTGCACCCAGCAATACCACTTTTAGCTCTGTATCTGAAAGAGATCATAAAAATGGGGAAAGGACCCACATGTACTAAAATATTTATAACAGCTCTTTTTATGGTGGCCAAGAATTGGAAACTGAGTGGATGCCCATCAATTGGTGAATGGCTGAACAAGTTGTGGTTTATGAACACAATGGAATACTATTGTGCTATAAGAAATGATAAGCAGACAGCCTTTAGAAAAACATGAAAAGGCTTGTATGAACAGATGCTGAGTGAAGTGGGCAGAACCAGGAGAACATTGTACACAGTAACTGCAGTATTGTGCAATGACTAAATATGATAGACTTAGCTCTTCTCAGCAATACAAGGATCTAAGACAACTCTGGAAGACTCATGATGGAAAATGCTATCCACATCCAGAGAAAGAACTTTGGAGTCTGAATGCACATCAAAGCATACTATTTGCTCTCTCTCTCTCTCTCTCTCGTTTCTTCTTTATTGCAGTTCCTCCCATTGGTTCTAATTCTTCTTTACAACCTGACTAATGTGCAAATAAAAAAATTATTTTCCAATTATGTGTAAAGACAATTTTAAACATTAATTTTTACGTAAAATTTTGAGTTCCAAATTTTCTCCCTCTATCCCCTCCCCTCTTCCTAAGATGGTAAGTAATTTGATTTAGGTTATACATGTGCAATAATGTAAAAACATATTTCCATATTAGTCATGTTGTGAAAGAAGAAACAGTTTGCACAAAAATTAGTTTGCAAAAGGAAAAAAATGTGAAAAAAAATAAAATGAAAATAGTATTCTTTGATTTGCATTTAAACTTTTTTCCTGGACTATTACAACAGCCTTATAATTTGTTTCTTTGACTTATGTCTCTCCCTCCTGCAATCAATCCTCTGCTCAGCTACTAAAATGATTTTCATAAAGTATATGTCACTCTTCTATTAAATAACCTCCAATGGCCACCTATATTATCTCTAGGGTCAAATATAAAGTCTTCTGTTCAGTCTTTAAAACTCTTCACGACCTGTGCTATTCCTCCTTTTCTGGTCTTCTTATACTTTACTCCCTTTCGTGCTCTCCAAGATCCATCTACATTGTCCTACCTGCTGTTCTTCACATTCCATCTCAAATCCTTTGAACTGGCTATCCTCTATGCCTGGAATGCTCCATGCCATTCCATCCCTGGAATGCTCTCCCTCCTTATCTACATTTCTTTCTCTGGCTTCTTTCAACATTCATCTTAAATTCCACCTTCTTCAGGAAGCCTTTTCTGGTCCTCCCTAACCCCTGCTAGTGCCTTCCCCTCTGAGATCACCTTCCACCTACTCTGTATACATCTAGTATGTACTTTGTTATTTTCATGTTTATTTCTGGATTAGAATGGAAGTTCCTTGAGGGCAAGGGCTGTTTTTGCCTTTCTTTGTATCCCTAATGATTAGTCCATTGCCAATCATAGAGTAAGCATTTAATAAATTCTTGTTGACGGATTGATTCTTGTGGATGTAAAGTGGAACTTCAGAATTTTTTATATTTATTATTAGTGATAGGAACATTTTTCCATTTGTTTGTTGATAGTTGCATTTCTTCATGTGAAAACCGCTTGTTCATGTCAAAGTTTTATTGATTGTTTTTTCTTTCCTTTTAAAAAAATCTCTATCATTATCTACTAACACATATCACCACCTACCTACTAAATAGACACCATCTATTATTTCAAATGAGCAGTCAAGCAAAACAAATCAACATATTGTCCCTATGTCTATTAGAGAAAACCTTTTTTATATATTTTAATCTCTGTTTTGTGGCTACCTCCTTGAAAAGGCCATCAATACTCTTTTTTTCCTCCCTCTCTTCCTAATTCTCTATAGTTTGGCCTCCAACCTCATTGTCTTACTGAAACTACTATTTAAAGTAACCAAAGTAACCAACTCTTTTGCCAAACTTAATAGTCTTTTCTCTCTCTTCATCCTTCTTGACCTTTCTGTAGCTTTTGACACCATTGATTACCTGTCTCCTTGATATTCTTCTCTCTAGGTTTTATGACACTGCTCTCTACTGGTTAATCTCCTACCTATACCACGCTCCTTCTCAGTCTCCTCCATCTTCATCTTTATCCAGGTCATGGCTGCTAACTATAGGTATCTCATAATACCCATAGGTCATAATAATACTCATAACATTTAATATCTATTCTGGGCCCTCTTCTCTTCTCCTTCTATATTATTTTACTTACAGATCTCATCAGCTCCTGTGGATTCAGTTTTCACTTCTATGCTGCTACCCCTAACATCTCTGCTCACCTCCAGTTTCTCATCTCCATCCACCTATTCAACACCTTGAACTGGATGTCTTGTAGACATATTAAACTTAAAATGTTCAGAATGTAACTCATCTTTCCTTCCACATCTTTTCCTCTTCCCATAATTCCTATTACTCTCGAGGGTACCATTACCCTCCTGGTCAACCAGGCTCACAACCTAAGTGTCATCCTTAACTCCTCGCTCTCAATTGCCCCCATCCCCATATCAAATTTATAACATCTCTTGTATATGTCCTCTTCTTTTATCTGATATCACCACCACACTGATATAGGCCCTGATCACTTCAAGCCTTGACTGTTGCAATAGCTAGCTAGCTGGTTTCCCTATGAGAGAGAAGTCTCTCCCTGTTTCAGTTCATTCTCTGCTTAACTATCGCAATGATTTTCCTAAAGCACATGTCTGACCTTATCACTCCACTATTCAGAAAACTCCAGTGGCTCCAGATCACCTTCAGAGTACTCTGTTTTATTGATACTGGCCTCCTTGTTGTCTCTCCAATCCAACATTCCATGTCCTGATTCTATGTATTTTTAATGGATATCCTCCATGCCTGGAATTCTCTCCCTACTCATCAGGGAAGCCTCTGAGCTTCCCTGTTTTTCTTCAAGTTCTTGCCTCTACAGGAAGTCTTGGTCTCCTCCTAAATGCTATTGCCTTCCTTCTTTTGACTATCTCTAATATACCCTACATATAACTTTCTTTCTTTGTTTCTTCATAGTTGTTTACATGCTGTCTTCCTCTTTAGACTATGAACTCTACAAAGGCAGGGACTGTCTTTTGCCTCCCTTTATATCCCCAGTGTTTAGCATAGTGCCTGGCACAAAGAACAAGCTTAACATATGCTTACTGACCAACTGACAAGAACCTATATATCTCACATATCAGTCCTTTATCAGAGAAATTTTCCTACAAAGATGAATAGAGCACCAGGCCTGGAGTCAGGAGGACCTGAGTTCAAATCTGGCCTCAGACACTAGCTGTATGACCTCGGGCTAGTCACTTAACCTTGCTTGCCTCAGTTCCTCATCTATAAAATGAGCCGGAGAAGGAAATGACAAACCACTGCAGTATTTTTGCCAAGAAAACCCCAGATGTGGTCATGGAGAGTTGGACATGACTGAAATGAGTCAAGAACAAAACTTTTCCTCTTATAATTACAACTGCATTGATTTCACTTGTACAAAAACTTTGAAATTTTATATAATTGAAATTATCTGTTTTATTTTGACCATTTATTTTTTTTAGTTAATTCTATTTCTTGTTTATGTGAGAATTCTCCTATCTGTAGCTGTGAAAGGTATCTCTTTCACATCTATTTTTTTAATATGACCTTTTATTTTTACTTCATTTATCCATTTAGAGCTTATTATGATATGTCGTGTGAGATATTGGTTGAAACCTAATTCCGTCAGATTGATTTCCAATAATCTTGAACATTTTTGTGAAAAAAGGAGTATCTAGCACAGAAGTTGGTGTTTTGTTTTATTGAACACTCTGATACTATATTTGTTTGCAAATTTTCTGTTTTGTAAGTAGTACCTGATTGTTTTGGTGATTAATGCTTTGTAGTATAACTTGATATCTGTTTCTGCTAGGCTGTCTTGCTTTCTTTTATTTCCTTCCTACTCTTTTATTATTTCCAATGATATTTTTGACCTTTTGTTCCTCAAATTGAATTTTGTTATTATTTTTCCTACTGCTATAAAATAAGCCTTTGGTAGTTTGATTGTTATAGCACCAAATCTGTAAATTTCTTTGTAGTGTTATCATTTTTATTAAATTAGTACAAGCCAATCATGAATAATTATTCTTTCTAATTATTTAAGTCTTTCTTTATGTGTGTAAAAATGTCATAAAAAGTCATATAAGTCTATATTGTACCTTGTGTCTTAAAGCTGACTCCCAGATATAGTATAAATTTTGTAGTTATTTTAAATGGATTTTGTTTTTCTGTCTACTTTTATTGGTTTTTGTTAGTAATAAATGGATCGGTTGAAGATTTTTTTGGGGGGGTTTGTATCTTGCTACTTACTGAAATTATTTGTTAAATTAATTTTAGTTGACTCTGAATAGAACATCATATATGCTAATGGTGATCATATTTCTTCTACTTTGCTTATGATTATCTCCTCAGTTTCTCTGAGTTGTCTTACTGTGATAACTAGCATTACTTAAACTACATTGAATGGTCATGGAACCAATAGATATCATTTCTTGACCTCTGATCCTATTAGAAAGGCATTTCTTATTAGAAAAGCACTTTCATTATAAAAAATTCTATTTCTTGGTTTCAGATAGAAAGCATATTAAGGAAATGTCCATTCCTATACTTCTTGGTGTTATAAAAATAATGAGTAATACATTTTACCAAAATCTTTTTCCCCTGCATTTATTGATATTGTGAGGGAGAAGTGATTTACTTTCCCATTTCATCATCTAATCATTCATGATCATATCCTGTGATTACATCAGTTGAATTGGTATGGGAAACCAAACTCTCTATTTGTCACACAATATAATCATGTGATTTTATTATTTGTGTTAGTAATATCATACATTGTTATTGTTTTTCTAATTTTTAAGCTGTACTGTATCCCAGGGATAAATCCAACCTGGATATACTGAATAATATTTTTATTATGTTGCAAAGCTACTTTGCTAATATTACATTTCATATTTTTGCATTAATGTTCATTAGAGATATTGAACTATAACTTTCTTGTACTTTACTTGACTTAGGTACAAGGACAATAGTTGTCTTATAAAAAGTCTTTGGCAGGATGCATTATTTCTCTATTTTTGTTAGCAATTTATGTAAATGTCAGAGAAAATTATTTTATTAATGTTGGATAAAATTCAAATGTAAATTCATCTGGGCCTAGAGTCTTGTTTCCCCTTCCCACATAGGAGTTTTTAATGGCTTGTTCAATTTATTTTTTCTGAGATTGTATCATTTAAATTCCTAACTTCTTGTTTTGTTAATCTGGGTATGTTATGTTTTTGTAAATGTTCTATAAATGTAAGTTTGTTGGAATATAATTGAAAAAATAGTTTCTAACTATTCTTTTATTTCCCCTTTATCTTATTATTCTTTTTAATATATTTTTAAATTTTGTTTTTATCTCTTAAAAATAAATTTAATGAATGGTTCCTTTATTTTATTAATTTTTTTTTTAAAAAGCGGTTCCTAGTTTTATTTATCAACTCCAGGTTTTTTCACTTTTATTTTTCTCTTCTGTGATTTTTCTGAATTTCTATCTCTGTTTTTATTTGTTTTATTTTGTAATTTTGTTTTCCCACTTGGTTAATCTCTTCTTTCCTTTTGTTGATGAAGCTGTTTAGAGAAATGAATTCCCCCCCCCAAAAAAAACCTTTTGCATGTTGTGCCATTGTTACAATTTTATAAAAATAAAATTATTTAACGTTTTTATGATCTGTTTTTAGTATGCATATTCTTTAGAATTCTATTTAGCATCCATTTAAGTTTATATTCTTTCTTCAAATTTCCCTTATTGGTTGTAATTTTAATTTTATTGTCATCAGTAATGAATGTTTTTTTTTTAGTATTTTTGTTTTCCTGCATTTTTTTTTTGTTTTGCACTCATTAACATTGGTCAGATATTTTAAATATGCCATACAAAGCTGAGAAATATATATTCATTATTCTCATTCAGTAGTTATCAGATATCTACAAAAGCTATATTTTCTATAATTTTATTTGGGTCTTTGACTTTTTTCTTATTTATCTTTGCATTATAGTTTTCTTTTTAAAAAAATTATTTGGTATTTTATTTTTCTCTAGCTACATGTAAAAATAGTTTTTAACATTCATTTTTTAAAATTTGAGTTCCAAATTCTCTTTCTTCCTCCCTTCCCACCCTTCCCCTATTGAGAAGGCAAGCAATTTGATTCAGGTTATACATGTGTAGTCATACAGAACACTTCCATAAGTCATACTGTGAAAGACTATGTTTCCTTTCATCCTATCCTGCCCCCCATTTATTCTACTCTCTCCTTTTGCCCTGCCCCTTCTCAAAAGTGTTTGCTTCTGATTAACCCTTTCCCCAATCTGCCCTCCCTTTTGTCAATCCCTTTTCTTTTATCCCCTTCTCCCCTTACTTTCCTAAAGGGTAAAATAAGTTTCTATGCCCAATCAAGTACGTAAGTTATTCCCTCTTTAAGCCAATTCTTATGACATTAAGATTCACTCATTCCCTCTTACCTCACCCCCTCTTCCCTCACCCCCTCTTCCCCTCCACTGAAAAAGGCTTTTCTTGCCTCTTTTATATGAGATAATTTACTCTAATCTACCTCTCCCTTTCTCTTTCTCCCAGTACATTCCTCTCTCACTCCTTAATTTTATTTTTTAGGTATCATTTCTTCATATTCATATTCTTCATATTCATTCTTCATATTCAACTCACATTTATGCCTTCAGTATATTATATATATATATTATATATATACACATATATATATGTGTGTGTGTGTGTGTGTGTGTGTGTGTGTGTGTGTGTGTATACCCTCTAACTACCCTAATAATGAGAAAGGTCTTGTGAGTTACAAATATCATCTTTCTATGTAGGGAAGCAAACAGTTTAATAAGTCCCTTACAATTTCCCTTTCCTGTTTTTTAAAGTAAATTTTTTTTTTTAGCTCTGGACTTTTCTCAAAAATGCATGGGATTTCTTTATTTCTTTGGATTTCTATTTTTTTCCCCCGGATGGATTATACTCAGTTTTGCTGGGTAGATGATTCCTGGTTTTAATCCTAGCTCCTTTGACCTCTGGAATATCATATTCCAAGTCCTTTAATGTAGAAGCTGCTAAATCTTGTGTTATCTTGATTATGGTTCCATAATACTTGATTTGTTTCTTTCTAGATGCTTGCAATATTTTCTCCTTGACTTGGGAACTCTGGAATATGGCTGTAATATTCCTGGGAGTTTTCTTTTTGGCCTCTCTTTCAGGACGTGATCAGTGGGTTCTTTCAATTTCTACTTTACCTTCTGGTTCTAGAAGATCAGGGAAGTTTTCCATAATAATTTTTGGAAAGATGATATCTAGCCTCTTTTTTTGATCATGGCTTTCAGGTAGTCCAATAATTTTAAAACTATCTCTCCCAGATCTATTTTCCAGGTAAGTTGTTTTTCCAATGAGATATTTCACATTGTCTTCTACTTTTTCATTCTTTTGGTTTTATTTTTATAATTTCTTGATTTCTCATAGAGTCATTAGCTTCCATTTGCTTCATTCTAATTTTTAAGGAATTATTTTCTTCAGTGATCTTTTGACCTTCCTTTTCCATTTGGCCAATTCTGCTTTTTAAGGCATTCTTTTCCTCATTGGCTTTTTGGACCTCTTTTGCCATTTGGTCTAGTCTATTTTTAATGTATTATTTTCTTCAATATTTCTGGCTCTTCTTTAGCAAGCTGTTGACTTGTATTTCATGATTTTCTTACATCACTCTCATTTCCCTTCCCAATTTTTCCTCTACTTCTCTTGCTTGATATTCAAGATCCTTTTTGAGCTCTTTCATGGCCTGAGACCAATTCTTATTTTTCTTGGAGGCTTTGTATGTAGGAGCTTTGACTTTGTCGTCTTCTTCTGAGTGTATGTTTTGATCTTCTTTGTCACCAAAGTAAGTTTCTATAGTCTGAGTTATTTTTCTATTGTTTGTTCATTTTCCTAGCCTATTACTTGATTTTTTAACTCTTTGTTGAGGTAGGGTTATGTTTCCAGTGTGGAGGGCAAACTGTCCCAAGCTTCAAGGGTTTTGTGCAGCTGTTTTCAGAGATACTTTTAGGAACCTGTAAATTTTCAGTTCTTCCAAGGTGGTATGATCTAGGGAAAGGTGTTTACTCCTTTCCTGGACTGTGCTCTGGTCTATGAGTGACCACAAGCACTCTTTTCTGTCCTGAAACTGTTGGGGAGGGGGTCCCCTCTTCACTGCTACCACAAGCTCTGCTATGTTAGTGCTCCTCCTCGCCTCAATCCTGCCACTCAGGACTGTGAAACAGATCCAAGTATGGGCAAAGCAACAGAATTCTGCCTTAGTGCTAGCAGTGACCCCTGTAATCTCCTTCTGACCAGTTATTCAATCCCCCTATCATCTGTGGGCTGAGAGTTCCAGAAGTAGCCACTGCTGCTGCAGCTGTTGATTCAATCACTCCCAAGGCCTGCTCGTGGTTTGCTGGGGCCAGAGCTGTGTTGGGGCTGGGACTGGATCACATTCCTCTCTCACCCAGGTCCAACAGACCTTCCTTACTGACTTCCTAAATTGTCTTTCATGTTTGTGGGCTGAGAAGTCTGGAAACCACCGCTGCTGCCAGTGATTCAGTCCCCTGCAGCCTGCTCTGAGTTTGCTGAGGCATGGTCTGTGCTGGCACAGCCTGCGCTGGGCTATGCTCCTCTCTCAGCCTGGTGCAACAGATCTTTCCTGTTTACCTTCCAGGTTGTCTTGGTCTGGAAATTTGTTTCACGCTATCTTTTTGTGGGTTCTACAGCTCTAGAATTTGTTTAGAGTCATTTTTAAAGATATCTGGAGGGGTTTAGGGGAAAGCTCAGGAGAGTCCCTGCCTTTACTTCACCATCTTGCCTCTGTCCCTCTGCATTATATTTTCTAGGTCTGAGATAAGCACATTGAAGTTCACCATGATTGTTGTTTTTTTTTTCTATTTTTCCCTGTAGTTGAATTAGTTTTCCTTTATGTACTTCAATGCTATGCCACTCACTTCATATATATTTAATATTGCTATTGAATCAGTATTTGTGAAACCTTTAAATAGAATGTAATTTCCTTGCATATCTCTTTTAACCATGGCCCTTTTTACTAGTGGCTGAGGTCATTATTGCCATCCCTCATTTTTTTTTTTTTTGGATTCACTTGAGGTATAATAGATTCTCTTTCATCCCCACAGCATTAACTTTGTATGTATCTTTATATTTTGAGTGTGTTTCTTGTAAACACAAGTTTGTTGATATCTGCTTTGTTTATCCTTTCTGCTAATTTTCTCTTTTATTTGGGCACAATCTTTCCATTCACATTCATAGTTATAATTTGTAAATTATGTTTTCGTTCCATCATTTTACATTTTAACATTTTCTGTTATTATCCACTCCTTGCCACTAATAAACAAAAAGGCATAAAATACAGGGAATGGACTTGGCACTAATAACAAATAATTTTTGTGCTATGAAACAAGTTTTCCATTTTTACTTTCTTCTCCCTGTCTAGTTTGTGATCATTGGTTCTTACCCATTATTTATCTTCTTTTATTCCTTTCTTTAGGAACATTCTTCAGTGACTGCTGAGGTAATCATTTTGAACTTATTTCCATATTTTCACTCCCACCCTCATCCCCAGAGAGGTAAGCAGACCAAGAAAAGGGTTCAGGGCACAGAGGTCACTTGCCACAAATTATCTTTACATGATAGCCCTGGTCCTTTCCTCAGAACATCAATGCTGGACTGTTTGACTGTTAAACCTGACACGGTCTTTGCCTCTACACCTCCTGATCGTTTCCTCTCCTGACTTTTTGAAGCTTGTAGGTTTCATGGCTTTCTCTAATCTGTTTCACCTAGAAGCAGAAAAGAAATGGCACAACAGAAACAGAAGTAATAGCAGGGCTATGTGCTCCTGACTTCATGTTAGCTCTGGGGAAAAGAGGGCCCAAGACCACCTGGAGGTTCCTTGCAGCTTCTTCTTTTTCAATGCCAGCAAAAGCCTGCACCAAGAGACTGGTCCTCACTAACTAGTGTCTTCTGGAATGTGCCTCAGTTCTGGCACCACAGCCAATCAAAGAGCTTTCTCTTCACTGCATGGTTAGCAAGTCAGAACCAGTTACAGAATGTCTGCATATGCCCCTTCTCTCTCTAAAGCACCTTTATTATATGATACCATGACTTTCCTGGAAGAAGGCTCCCAAATTTCTTCTGTGTAGGGGATGGGGATTGTATCAGCTGATCAGGCAGGTAGCTACTCACCAACCCTCTGCTACATATGCTATGTAGTACTTGAGCTGCGGTCTCCAATGAAGTACGGTAATTCATGAGGGAGGGCAGCTTGGTGGTGCAGTGGATAGATAGATCACTGGGACTCATCTTTCTGAGTTCAAATCTGGTCTTAGACACATATTAGTTGTGTGACCTTGGGCAAGTGACTTAAACCTTTTTGCCTCAGTTTTTCCTCTGTAAAATGAGCTGGAGAAGGAAATGGTGAACAAATCTAGTATCTTTGCCAAGAAAACCCCGAATTAGGGTCATGAAGATTTGGACACAACTGAAAAATGACTATACAACAGCAATAAAAATTCATGAAGCTGACATGAGGAGGGAGTGCATTCCAATCACTGGAGATGGACAGTACAAGGCATGAAGATAGAAGATGGGGTGCCATGTAAGGAGCAAAGAGGAAGGCCAGATTGAACCACAAAGTACAGGAAGAAGAGTAACGTAGAATGAGATTGCAAAGATAGGTTGGGGCCAGACTTTTAGCAGACTTTAAAGGATGAATAGAGTAGTTTATAATTTCTCCTAAAGATAATAGAGATCTAGTGGAATTTATTATATAAGAGAGTGACATGGCAGATTTGTACTTAAGGAAAATTGTTTAGGACTACAATGGAGAGAAAAGATAAAGTGGGGACAGAGGAGGAAAACATACCAGTTAGGCAGGAATTGCAATAATTTAGGTGAGAGGTGATGAGGGCTTGAACTAGGGTGGTAACTACATGAGTAGAAAGAGTATAGTTCAGAGATATTATAGAGGCAGAAATGCCAAGATTCGGCAACTGATTGTATATGTGTGGTGAGGGAGAGTGAGGACCCAAGGATAAGGCTGAGATTACAAACTTGATTAATATTTTTGACAGAAATAGAGAGGTTTGATAAAAGAGTGGCTTTTGTGGGGCAATGCAATGAGTTCTCTTTTGGACATGTTGAATTTAAGATGTCTCTGGGAAATCCAGCTTGAAATGTCCAATAAGCAATAGGTGATGTGTAAATGAATCTCAGAAGAGAGACTGGAATTAGATTATAGATCTGTGAATTGCAAAGAGAGAATAATCAGACCCATGGGATCTGACAAAGTCACCAAAAGAAAGAGTATAGAGAGAAAAGAGAAGAAAACCTTGTACCATAGGAAACATCTACCACTGGTGGCATGATATGGATGATAAGCTAACTGAAGAGACTGAGATGGAATGGTCCCAGAGGTGAGAGAAGAACCAATAGAGAGCAGTGTCATCAAAACTAAAGGAAGAGAAAATATCCAGGAGGAGAGAATGGCTAACAATGTCAAATGTGGTAGAGAGGTCAAGAAGATTGAGAACTGAGAGAAGACCATGAGATTTGACAATTAAGTGGTCATTGGTCATTTTGTAGAGACCAGTTGACCAACTGGAGTTGAGTGATGAGGCCAGAAGCCAGATTGTAAAGAGTTGAGGAGTGAGTGAGAGGAAAGAAAATGTAGGACATGAGTGCAGATCACTTTTTCTACATGTTGGCTGAGAAAGAAAGAAGATATAAGGAATTATAGTTTGAAAGGATGGTAAGAACCAGTGAAGTTGTTTTTAAGAAAGATTGAAATTGGTCAAGTTAGAAAGCTGTAGGGAAGGAACAAATAGATAAGGAGAGGTAGACGATTAAAAAAATAGGGGTGGTGGGTGAGTCAGCAATCTGCCTGAGAAAATGGGAGCGGATGGAATGAATGACTGATATAGAAAGACTTGCTTTGGAAAGGAAAAAGGTCACCTCATTATCGGAGACAGGAGGAAACATAGTGTAGAAGATAACATCAATGGGCTTTGACATGAAAATAAAAGGAAAAGAAAGGTTCATAATTAGAGGACTCAATTTTCACAGTACAGTAAGAAGGTCTTCAACTGGGAGGGTGAGAGAGATACGGGACACTTGTGGAGAGAAGAGAAAGTTTCAAATAGTCTCTGTGGGGAGTGAGATAGGGAATGACTTATGGAGGAATAAAAGGATTTTCTTGCTGGAGTGAGTGCTTCAACTTTCAGTTGAAGTTAGATACCATGAATTTGTAATGTATCCAGCCTGCATGCTTGTGTGACTTCCTTTAACTCTGTTCAGTAGCATGTGAGTAGAAGCTGAGGAAGCAGATGGTGGGGTACTTCAAGGTTGAGGTTTGGCAAGTTATATGCAGCATTGGACAAGAGGACAAGGGTTCAAGAGTAAAAGACAGCAAGGAGTTGAATTTGATAACTATGGAGCTGAGAATGGGGATGGAAGAAAGGGAAGTCAGAGCACTGGTCATGGCCTGAGTAGCTACTTAGGGGTGGAGAGATGGGAGAACACAAAATATGTTTAAAAAGGGAGAGCGCAGAAAGACTGAATGTTGGGAGGGTATGGTTAGGTGTATCAGAGATCTTGATTAAGGAAGTAGAACACTTGTGTATAGTGAAGCAATCCAGTGTGTCTTAGAGAAATGATACAAGAACTAAAATAATTCCTTAAAGATATAAGATCAAAGGATATAAATAGGTGGTTTAAAAAAAAAGAAATGCAAGCTATCAACAATCACATGGAAAAAATAGATGCCCTAAATCACTAATCACAGGAGAAATGTGAAAGAAATCAACTCTGAGATTCTACCTCATATCCATCAGAATGGAAATTATGATAAGAAACTAAAATGACAATTACTGGAAGGGCTGTGTGAGGAGAGGGATATAAATATACTATTGTTGGAGCTCTGAATTGGTCCAATAATTCTGGAAAGCAATTTGAACTATACCCCCAAAGTCTCTAAATTGTATATCCCTTTGACCAAGACAAACTACTGCTAGGCATATACCCCAAAGAGGTCAAAGGCCCCATATGAATAAAAATATTTATAACAGCACTTTTTGTGGTACTAAGAACTTGAAACAAAGTGAGCATCCATCAATTGGAGAATAGCTAAACAAATTCCATTTTATGAATGAAATGGAATATTATTGTGCTATAAGCAGTGATTCTTAGGAAGGCCTTATATGAATTAATGAACAGAGAAGTGAGCAGAAACAGGAAAACAATTTCTACAATGACCACAATAAAGAAAAATAAATTTGAAGACAATAACTTTGATTAAAGCAGTGAACAATCATGACTTCAGAAGACCAGTGATGAAATATGCTTTACCCTTCCTGGCAGAGAGATCATATGCTGGAGGCAAAAAGTAAAGTATATGTTTTCAGTTATGGATACTGTATAAATTAATTATGTTACAATTGGTAGATGACAAGGGAGAATGGGAGTTTGTTTATAGTGGCACGCAAAAAGAAAAAAGAAAAAGAGAATTAATGAAACATTTTAAAAATACATAAGAGAGAGCAGAAGGAAGTTCAGAAGGGGGCATTGTCAATAAGGACAGTTTTGTTGCTATTATATTATATTTCATATATACTTTAAAAACCAAATTGTATATAATAATTTCATTTACAATCTTTTTTTCCTCTTTTTAAATGTTCGTTAACGTTTAAGCTCATAATGCCAGATAAAATAAAAATAACATTATGCCGCTTTCCCCAAAAGGGTGCTCTTCTATCCCTCCCCCTGTTAGTATTCACTTACTTTTACTAGAGTTTATTTATATGCACAGGATAGCAAACAACTTTCACCACAGGGTGGTGGTCTTTGTAGGTTTCGTGAAATTTGGTTCTGTGGTGGGATTTGGAGAAATAAATACTTGATTGAGCCGGTGTATCTCTCAGTAAAATGCTACTTAACCAGCAGCAAATGGAAGATTAATTTCTTACTCAATAAACTTTCTTTGCTGATGGAAACTTTGGGATTTCTATTATTTCAGTTGAAACAACTCAGATTTATTTTATGTAGTTGAAAAACCAAAGAAGATTAGAGGCAGTATGACTCTTTCAAACTCAGCAGCCCAAGGTGAAAGACTGATTGATGGTCACACATTCACCTGGGCCAAAGATCCTGAATGTATCATCTACAAAGCGGCAGTGCATGTTAATGGAATTTATCATATATTTCAGTCCTTGAGTATCCAAGTATGTCCAGTGATGGGACATTCATTTTCTTCATTTATAAAAGAAAAATCTGTGTTGTAGATCAAAATGACTTCTATTTATTGTAAAGGTGATATCTTGAAAGGCAATGAATCAAGGGCTTGTGAAATACCTTTTCTGTACTTTTCCTGCATAGAATTTGAAAAGTCCCAGGGATTTATTCATGTTCCCAGGTCAGAATAATTTCATAGAAATCAGTTTATTCATATTCTCAGAGATGTTTTTGAAAATCTGTTAGATGTTCAGTGCCACTTTAGTATAGGTAGAGAGTTTCCCACCAGTGAGCATTGGTATCTATATTCATGCTTTCAAATTGGTCCTTCATTCAATGCCATGGACTCAAGTGAAAGAGACTGACAATATGAGGTTGCCTGAAGAAATGCAGTAATTGTTAGGTAGCTGCAGTAGTCTTATGGCTGTTTTTGTTGAACCTCTGAGAAAGTGGTAATTCTCCAGTCTATAGTGAGTACTGCCAATCAATTCTGAAATGAGGGATTTTTTTTTTGGTCTGAATTTTTAAATCTTGCTTGGCTGTGTTATATAAAAATATGACATTTGACCAATTTCTACTGAATTTGATTTTGTAAAGACCATATATTTTAATTTAGTTAATTACACATATGCATTTGAGCCAGGGTCCTCAGAGATTGATAAGAAGAGGACTAAAAACATGAAAAAAATTAAAGTGGTGTATATTTGAAGGTGCAAACGTCATTCTTAGACAGTCCTGGAACCACAGAATGTTATAAAGTTATATCTAGAAGGAATTTTGGAATAATAATTAATAATAATAATAATAAAGCTAGCATTTATGTAGTACTCAGAGGATTACAAAATGCCTTACATATGCTATCCCTTTTGATCCTCACAACAACCTTGTGAGATAGTTAAAATACGTGTATTGGACCTTGAAGATCGGGGGAATTTGGAAACTCAGACATGGGCAGCAGGAGAGTGCATTTTAGGTCCAGGGACAAGAGAGTCAAAGATGAGAGTGGAATGAGGAGTGATTCAGTTGAAACCTAGGACATGAAAGGGGGAATTATAGGTAAGGTTGGGAAACTATTTTGAAGGTAGATTGTGAAGGCCCTGGAATGCTAGGCTAAGGAGTTTATATATTATTCAATAGATATCCCCCTTCACACACTCTCCCTTCCAATCAGACTTGACTCCTAGTTCCACATACTTAGAATTCCACATCCTGTCTCTATGCCTTCACATATTATACTTCCTCCCCTGGCTCATTCCCTGTCCCTGAAGGAACTCTTTCATTATCTTAGCCTCTTAGGATTCTTATTTTCTTTCAAGGCTCAGCTAGGGGCACCTTCTACATAAAGCTTTCCTTTATCCTCCTAGTTGTTAATTGTTTCTCCCTTCTCAAATCACCTGATATTTACTTATCTGTGTGTATATGTTGTATTGCTCTTGCCTCTCTGCTGCCCTATGTAAGATACTTGATAGCACAGAGGTTTTTTTTTCCTTTTATATCCCAGTTTATAGCATGTTACTTTGCACATAGGAAGTGTTTAACTAGAGGTTTTTCAATAGAGTAGGGATGTAATAGAGTAGAATAGAATGCGAACGGTGGGTGATTGCTTTTGTATTCCCAGTGCTTAGCACACTGCCCAGCAAATATAAAGTGCTTAAAAGTGCTTTTTTTGATTTAATTTACAGATTAGGAAACTGAGGTACAAAGGGGTGAAGTGACTTGCTCAGGTTCACATAGACTCTATGTGGCAGATCCTCATCTTGAACTCAGGCCTCTTGATTTCAAACCCAGTATTCTTCCCATTATTATGTGAACAGTTATTCATTAGTAACATCATCATCATCACTATGTATTTTACATATTGTAAACATTTAATTCATCATTTTTCATTCATTCATTATGTAGGCAGCTATGGAAACTATTAGATAAGAGACGAATGGAAGCATAAAAACTAATTTGGAGGTTACTTTAGCTGAGAAGAGATTAGGTTCTAAATTAGTGTGATTACTATGTCAGGGAGAGGAAAGGACAGATAGGAGAGATACTGGGAATAAAGTGAAAGACCCTAGACTACTTTGGATATGGGTGAACAGGGGAAAGAGTCAAAAACCCTCTGAGGTGAGGAGTGGAGTCTGGTTGATTGAGAAGAGGACTGTCATCCATAGAAAGAGAAAAGTTTTGTACAAAGAGAAGGATTTGGCAGGAATGGTGAAGGTGATGAATTTAGCCATTGTGTTTTTAATATGTTGAGTCCGAGGTGCTGGCAGGACATGTGGAGATAACCAAAAAGAAGTTGGAAATATTAGACTGGATCTCTGGCAAAAGATTTTTTTTGGGGGGGTGAGGTAGAGGTATTGATTTGGGAGTCATCTGTATAGAGGTGACAATGGAAGACATTTGAATAGGTGGGAGAGAACATAGCAAGAATGGAGGACAAAGGACAGAACCTTGAGAGATGCTCCTTTTTGAAGGGAAGGTGGGGGAAAAATGAATCTTCAGTAAAAGAGGCAGAGAAGAAGTATTCAGAGAAGTGAAAGAATTCTGAAAGTATAGAAAATAATGATAGAAAGGGCATTGTGCAGGAGGATGAGGTTTATAGTACTAAAGCTACAGAGACGTTGAGGAGGAGAGTAGAAAAAGAAAAGCTATTAGCTTGGGCTATGTAGAGGTTATTAGTGATGTCCATCTCCTTTTCAGATAGATGTCAGATTGCAGAGTATTGAGCAATGAGAAGATAGTGATGAAGTGATAGGAACAAGTGTAGGCTATCCTTTCTAGAAGTTTGTCAGTGAGAGGAGGAAAGGTAAGATAATAGCTTGAAGCCATGGTAATGTCAAAAGAATGGTTGATTTGTTCATTTTTAAGGATAGAAGAGATGAATATCTTTTTAACCTGAGAGTAAAGAAATCTACAGGGAAGACTGATTGAGTATTCATGAGAGAAGGTGATTGAGCAAGGTCTTGGGAAAATATGGGAGGGAATGGTATCAAGGCAGAGGTGAAGAGGTTAGCTTTAACAGAGAAAAGTAGGGGGCAGAGGAAGAGCCAATATGGTGCAGTAAGGGCAGGGACTCACCTGAGCTCTCCAAAATCCCCCTCCAAATAGAGTCACAGAACCCATAAAAGAATGGGGCAAAACAATTTTCTATCCTAAAACAACTTAGAGGATAGCCAGGAAAGGTCTATTGCACCCAGATGGGAGCGGAGCACAGTCCAGCACAGGCATAGGCCATGCCCCAGAAAAACTGCAGCAGGCCTTGGGGGTGACTGAATCAACTGTGGCAGTGGCTGCTTCCAGAATTCTCAGCTTACAGATAGCAAGCAGGTCAGTCAATTGGTCAGGAGATTACAAGGGTCCCTTTGCTGGCACTGGGTGCAGGACCCTGCTGCATGGTCCATGCTTGGATCCAGGTCACAATCTTGTGTCACAAGGAGGAGCACTAGCACATCAGAGCTTGTGGCCACAAGAGAGTAGAGACCTTGGTCACAGTTCCGGGGTGGAAAAGAGTGCTTGTGGTCACTCATAGACCAGAGTATATGCCAGGAGAGTAATAAACTTACTTCTCCTTAGTTCATACTATCTTGGAAGAACTGAAAGTTTATAGATACTTAGAATTAGCTCTGAAAACAGCTGTGCAAAAACCTGAAGTTTGGGACAGTACCCCTTCCACTACAGGAACAGAGCTCAACTTTAATATTAACTTAAAAGCCAAGAAATGGGCTGGAAAATGAGCAAACAACAACAGCAAAAATGATCCTGACCGTAGGAAGTTACTATGGTGGCAGAGAAGATCAAAACACAAATTCAGAAGAAGACAAAAAAGTCAAAACTGCTATATCCAAAGTCTCAAAGAAAAGTGTAAATTGGTCTCAGGCCCAAAGAAGAATTCCTAAAAGAGCTTAAAAAGGATTTTAAAACTTATATAAGAGAGGTAGAGGAAAACTTAGGAAAAAAATGAGAGTGATGCAAAAAAAAATCATGACAAAAGTGTTAACAGTTTGGTAAAGGAGGTACAAAACTTGAAGAAAATAACACCTTAAAAACAGAATGGGTGAAATGGTAAAAGAGGCACAAAAATCCAATAAAAAAAAGAATGCCTTAGAAAGCAGAACTGGCCAAATGACAAAGAGGCACAAAAATTAAATGAAGAAAAAAACTCCTTACAAAATATATTTGCCCAAATGGAAAAAGAGGTACAAAAGCTCAATGAAGAAAATAGTTCCTTAAAGATTAGAATTGGGCAAGTGGAAGTAAATGAGCACATGAGACATCAGGAAGCAATAAAACAAAATCAAAAGAGTCAAAAAAAATAGAAGAAATGTGAAATATCTCTTTGGAAAAACAACTGACCTGGAAAATAGATCCAGGTGAGATAATTTAAGAATTATTGGACTACCTGAAAGTCATGATAAAAAAAGAGCCTGGACATCACCTTTCAAGAAATTATCAAGGAAAACTGTCCTGATATTCTAGAACCAGAGGGGAAAATAGAAATTGAAAAAATCCACTGATCACCTCCTGAAAGAGATCTCAAAGCGAAAACACCCAGGAATATTATAGCCAAATTCTAGAGCTCCTGGGTCAATGAGAAAATACTGCAAGCAGCTATGAAAAAACAAAAACAAAAACAAAAAATCAATTCAAGTATTGTGGAGCCAGAGTCTGGATAACACAAGATGTAGCAACTTCTGTATTAAAAGATCAGAAGACTTGGAATATAATATTCTGGAGGGGAAAGGAGCTAGGATTACAACCAAGAATTACCTACCCAGCAAAACTGTGTATAATACTTAAGGGAAAAAAATGGATATTTAATGAAATAGAGATTTTTCAAGTATTTCCAATAAAAAGACCAGAGCTGAATAGAAAATTTGACTTTCAAATACAAGACTCAAGAGAAGCGTAAAAAGGTAAACAGAAAAGAGAAATTATAAGGGATTCAATAAGGTTAAACTGTTTATATTCCTACATGGGAAGATGTAACTTGTAACTCCTAAGAACTTTCTTATTATTAGGGCATTTAGAAGGAGTATACACAGACAGTGGGCCCAGGTATAAATTGAATCTGTTGGAATGATTATCTTAAAAAAATCAAGGGGTGAGAAAGAAGAGTACACCAGGAGAAGGGGAAAGGGAGAGGTAGAATGGGGTAAATTATCTCACATAAAAGAGGCACAAAAGCTTTTATAGTGGAAAGGAAGATGGGGGAGTTGTGGGGGAGTGCATGATCCTTAATTTCATCAGAATTGGCTGAAAGAGGGTGTAACACACATTCAGTTGGGTATAGAAATATATCTTACTCTACAGGACAGTAAGAAGGAAAGGGGATAATAGAAGGGGGTGGGGGGCTGATAGAAGGGAGGGTAGTTTGGGGAAGGCAGTAGTCAGAAGGAAAACAGTTTTGAGGATGGACAGGGTGAAAGGAGAAAGAAATAGGATAAACAGGGGGAAATAGGATGGAGGGAGATACACTTAGTAATCATAACTGTGAAAAACTATAGGGGCAGCTGGGTGGCACAGTGGATAGAGTACCACCCCTGAAGTCAGGAGGACCTGAGTTCAAATCCAGCCTCAGACCAAACACTTGACACTTACTAGCTGTGTGACCCTGGGCAAGTCACTTAACCCCAATTGCCTAAAAAAATAAAAAAAAAAAGAAAAAATATAGCAAGTTTTTTCTGATAAAGGGCTCAATTTTCAAATATGTGGAGAATGGAGTCAAATTTGTATAAATAAGAGCCATTTCACAATTGATAAATGGTCAAAGGATAAGAACAGGAAGTTTTTGGACAACGTAATCAAAGCTATCTATAGTCATGAAAAAATGCCCTAAATCACTATTGATTAGAGAAATAAAAATGAAAACAACTCTGAGGTACCACCCTACACCTATAGAAAAGGAAAATGACAAATGTTGGAAGGAATGTGGGACAATTGAGACATTAATGCATTGGGACCAGATTTGTGAATTGATTCAACTATTCTGGAGAGCAATTTGGAACTATGCTCAAAGGGCTATAAAACCACGAATACTCTTTGATCCAGCTATACCACCTCTCTATAGG
This sequence comes from Vombatus ursinus, assembly GCF_900497805.2. Taxonomy (NCBI): domain Eukaryota; kingdom Metazoa; phylum Chordata; class Mammalia; order Diprotodontia; family Vombatidae; genus Vombatus; species Vombatus ursinus. The sequence continues at coordinate 12,632,329 of NW_020954619.1, forward strand.
TCTATATTCCAAAGACATCAAAAAAAGAGAAAAAGTACTATTTGTACAAAAAAGTAAAGAGTAATTTTTGTCCAAAAATATTAATAGTAGCTCCTTTAGTAGTGGTAAAGAATTGGAAATTGAGGGGATACCCATTAACAGGGGAATGGCTGAATAAACTGTAGTGTATGATTGTGATGAAATGTTATTGTTCTATAAGAAATGATAGCAGTATGCTTTCAGAAAAGCCTGGAAAGACTTATGTGAACTCAGTAGAATCAGGAAAACATTGTACACAGTAACAGCAATATTGTATAATGATCCACTGTAAATGACTTGATTATTCTCAGCAATACAATGATCCATGACAATTCCAAAGAACTTATGAAAAATGTTATGCATCTCCAGAGAAAGAACTGATGGAGTCTGAATGCAGATAAAAACATAGTTTTTTAAACTTTTTTTCTTAAGTGTTTTTTTTTTTTGGTCTGTGTTTTCACAATATGACTAATGTAGAAATATATTTTGCATGACTGCACACGTATAACCTATAACAAATTGTTTGCTTTCTCAATTAAGTAGGAGGAGTGAGAAAGAATTTGGAAATCAATGAGGGGTTAGGAAAGGGAGGGAGACAGAGAATTTGAAACTCAAAATTGTAAAAAATGAATGTTTTTTGTGTAATTGGGATAAAAAGTATAAATTAATAAAGAAAAGAGGCACCTCTTTCTTTGATACTGGAGGGAAAGAGCAGGAAATGTGTGAATACAATGTCTTATTCATATCATTACCCCAGTTCCATGGCAAGTAGTTTGGTAAAATAGTGCTCTCTTCCTACAATTCAATTCAATTGAGTTTAACCATCACTTATTAAAAAATACGCTACTTGTAAGGTACTGTGCTAGAAAAGACAAAGAAGAAATAGAACTTGCAGGGAATACAGCATGTACACATATAAGTTTTTTTTTTAAAGTTTTACCAAGTAATTTTAAGAGAGAAACAAGGAACTAATTGGGGGTAGGAGTGGGGTGTCAGGAAGAGTTTCAAGTAGGAAATAACATGTGAATTGTGTTTTGAAGGAAATTAGGGATTCAAAGAGTTAGATGTAAGGAAGGAGTTTTTCAGATGTGAGGGACCGTCAGTCATTTAATAATAATGATAACAACAATAGCATTTATAAAGTACCTGAAAGCTTGCAAATTACTTAACAAATAATACTTTATCTTCACAACAACTCTGCAAGGATGGTGCTATTATTATCTCTAATTGATAGATGAGGGAACTGAGGTAGACAAGTGAAGTGACTTGTCCAGAGTTACACAAATAGTAATTGTCTTAGACTGAATTGGAACTAATAGCTTCCCTACTCCAGGTCCAACAAATTCTATCAATTGTGGCACTTAGTTACTTATAAAAAAAAGAGATGAAATGGAAATATCATAAAGAGGGACTAGATAGCAGTTTGACTGGGAGAAAGGACATGATAGGGAGTAATTTAAAGACTAGAGAGATAAGTGGGAACCATTCATAGATGGTTTAAAAGGGTAGGCTGAGGATTTTGTATTTAGTCTTAGAGGCAATTAGGAGCCACTAAAGATAAATAAATAGTGCTGATCAAACTACCAAAAATATTTTTGCCAATTTTTTTTTTTTACCAAAAATTATAACAATTCATCTGGAAGAACAAAAGATCAAGAATATCAAGGGAATTAATGAAAAAAATGCAAAGGAAGGTGGCCTAGCCATATGAGATCTAAAACTATGTTATATATTATAAAGCAATAATCATCAAAACTATTTGGTACTGGCTAAGAAACAGAGTGGTGGATCAGTGGAACAGACTAGATACACAAGACACAGCAATCAATGACTACAGTAAACTACTGTTTGATAAACCCAAAGACTCAAGGATAAGACTTCTGGGATAAGAACTCACTATTTGACAAAAACTGCTGGGAAAATTGGAAATGGTATGGCAGAAACTAGGCATAGAACAAAATTTCACACCCCATATCAAGATAATGTTGAAATATATACATGGTTTAGATATAAATGCTGATACTATAAACAAACTGGGAAAGCAAGAAATAGTTTACCTGTCAGATTTATGGAGAACAGAAGAATTTATGACCAAACAAGAGGTAGAGAACATTATGAAATGAAAAATGGATGATTTTGATTACATTAAATTAAGAAGTTTTTGCACAAACGAAACCAATACAACCAAGATTAGAAGGAAAGCAGAAAGATGAGAAACATATTTTTTGCATTTAATAGTATTTTATTTTTTCCCCAATTACATGTAAAGATAGTTTTCAATGTTCATTTTTGTAAGATTTTGAGTTCCAAATTTTTCCCTCCCTCCCTTCCCTTCTCCCTCCTGAAGACAGCAAGCAATCTGATATGATTCATACATGTAAATCATGTTAAACATATTTCCATATTAGTCGTGTGGTAAAAGAAGAATCAGAACAAAAGGGAAAAACCACAAGAAAGAAAAAACAAAGTGAAAATAGTATGCTTTGATCTGCGTTCAGATACCATAGTTCTTTCTCTGGATGTGGATAGCATTTTCCATCATGAGTCTTTTGGAGTTGTCTTGGTTAATTGTATTGCTGAGAAGAGCTAAGTCTATCAAAACTGATTATTGCGCAATGTTGCTGTTACTGTGTATAATGTTCTCATGGTTCTGCTCACTTCACTCAACATCAGTTCATGTAAGTCTTTCCAGGTTTTTCTGAAATCCAGCTGCTCATCATTTCTTATAGCACAATAGCATTCCATTATATTCATATACCACAACTTGTTCAGCCATTCCCCAATTGATGAACATCCCCTTGGTTTCCAATTCTTTGCCATCACAAAAAGAGCTGCTATAAACATTTTTGTACATGTAGGTCCTTTTCTCTTTTTATAATCTTTTTAGGATACAGACTTAGTAGTGGCATTGCTAAATCAAAGGGTATGCACAGTTTTATAGCCCTTTGAGCATAGTTCCAAATTGCTCTCCAGAATGGTTGGATCAGTTCACAACTCCACCGAAAATGCATTAGTGTTCTAATTTTCCCACATCTTCTCCAACATTTATCATTTTCCTTTTCTGTCATATTAGCCAATTTGTTGGTATAAGGTGGTGCCTCAGAGTTGATTTAATTTGCATTTCTCTAATCAATAGTGATTTTGAGCATTTTTTTGTATGACTGTTTAATTTCTTCATCTGAAAACTGCTTGTTCATATCTTTTGACCATCTATCAACTGAGTAATGACTTGTATTCTTATAAATTTGACTCAGTTCTCTGTATATTTGAGGAATGAGGCCTTTATCAGAAACAAAATGTAAAAATTGTTTTCTAGCTTTCTGCTTTCCTTCTAATCTTGGTTGCATTGGTTTTGTTTGTGTAAAAACTTTAACATAATGTAATCAAAATAGTCCAGTTTGCATTTCATGATGTTCTCCATCTCTTGGTTGGTCATAAATTCTTTCCTTCTCCATAGACCTGACAGGTAAACTAATACTTGCTCTCCTAATTTGCTTATGGTATTATCCTGTATGTCTAAATCATTTATCCATTTTGATCTTTGTATAGGATGTGAGATATCAGTCTATGCCTAGTTTCTGTCACACTATTTTCCAGTTTTCCCAACAGTTTTTGTCAAGTGTAGTGAGTTCTTATCCCAGAAGATGGAGTCTTCAGGTTTATCAAACAGTAGATTATTATAGTCATTACTATAGTCATTTGTGTCTTGTGTATCTGACTTATTCCACTGATCCACCACTCTATTTCTTAGCCAGTACCAAATAGTTTTGATGATTGCTTCTTTTTAATATAGTTTAGATCTGGTATGGTTAGGCCACCTTCCTTTGCATTTTTTTCATTAATTCTCTTGATATTCTTGACCTTTTATTTTTCCATATGAATTTTGTTACTATTTTTTCTAGTTTTATAAAATAATTTTTGGTAGTTTGATTGGTATGGCACTGAATAGGTAAATTAATTTAGGTAGAGTTGTCATTTTTATTATATTAGCTCAGCCTACTCATAATCAATTGATATGTTTTCTAGTTGTTTAGATCTGACTTTATTTGTGTAAAAAGTGTTTTGTAATTGTGTTTATATGTTTCCTGGATTTGTCTTGGCAGGAGGACTCCCAGATATTTTATATTATCTACAGTTATTTTAAATTGAATTTATCTTTCTATTTCTTCCTGCTAGGTTTTGTTGGCACTATATAAAAAATGCTTATGATTTACATGCTTTTATTTCATATCATGCAAATTTGCTAACGTTGTTAATTATTTCAAGTAGTTTTTTAGTTGATTCTCTAGGATTTTCTAAGTATACCATCATATCATCTGCAAAAAGTGATAGTTTTGTTTCCTCATTGTCTATTCTAATACTTTCAATTTCTTTTTCTTCTCTTATTACTACAGCTAACATTTGTAGTACAATATTGAATAATAGTGGTGATAGTGGGCATCCTTGTTTCACTCCTGATTTACTGGGAATGCTTGTAGCTTATATTCATTAAATATAATGTTTGCTGATGGTTTTAGATAGATATTCCTTATCATTTTAAGGAAAGCTCTATTTATTTCTATGCTCTCTAGTGTTTTTAATAGGAATGGGTACTGTATTTTGTCAAAAGCTTTTGCTGCATCTATTGGGATAATCATATGATTTCTGTTAGTTTTTATTGATATAGTCAATTATGCTGATAGTTTTCCTAATATTGAACCAGCCCTGCATTCTTGGTATAAGGCCTACCTGATCATAGTGTATTATCCTCATGATAAATTGCTGTAATCACTTTGCTAAGATTATTTAAAAATTGTGCATCAAGGGGCAGCTAGGTGGCACAGTGGATAGAGTAGTGGCCCTGAAGTCAGGAGGACCTGAGTTCAAATCCAGCCTCAGACCAAACACTTGACACTTACTAGCTGTGTGACCCTGGGCAAGTCACTTAACTCCAATTGCCTAAAAAAAAAAATTGCATCAATATTCATTAGGCGAATTGGTCTGTAATTTTCCTTCTCTGTTTGGCTTTTTCTGGTTTAGATATCAGCACCATATTTATGTCATAAAAGGAATTTGGTAGGACTCTTTCATCTATTTTCCAAATATTTTATATAGTATTGGAATTAATTGTTCTTTAAATGTTTGGTAGAATTCACTTGTAAATCCATCTGGCCATGGAGATTTTTTTCTTACGGAGTTTGTTGATGAGTTTTTCTTTTTCTTTTTTCCTTTTTTTTTTCTAAAATGCTGTTATTTAAGTACTTTATTTCATCTTCTATAATCTGGGCAATTTATATTTTTGTAAATATTCATCCATTTCACTTAGCTTGTCAGATTTCTTGCCATACATTTGAGCAAAATAGCTCCTTGTTATTGCTTTAATTTTCTCTTCTTTGGTGGGGAATTCACCCTTTTCAATTTTGATACTGGTAATTTGGTTTTCTCCTTTCTTTTTTCATATCAGATAATGTTTGTCTATTTTATTGGTTTTTTCAAAAGAGAAATATTCTCTACAGCAAGTGTTTCTGATAAAGGCCTTATTTCTCAAATGTATAGAGAATTGAGTCAAATTTATAAGAATACAAGTCATTACTCAATTGGTAAATGGTCAAAAGATATGAACAGGCAGTTCTAAGATGAAGAAATTAAAGTTATGTATAGTCATAAGAAAAAATGCTCTAAATCATTATTGATTAGAGAAATACAAATTAAAACCCAGTTACCACTTCACATCTATCAAATTGGCTGATATGACAGAAAAGGAAAATGATAAATGTTGGAGAAGATGTGGGAAAATTAAAACACTAATGCATTTTTGGTGGAGTTGTGAACTGATCCAACTATTCTGGAGAGCAATTTGGAACTATGCTCAAAGGGCTATAAAACTGTGTATACCCTTTGATCCAGCGCATTGCTAAGTCTGTATCCTGAAAAAATTATAAAAAGAGAAAAGGACCTACATGTACAAAAATGTTTATAGCAGCTCTTTCTGTGATGGCAAAGAATTGGAAACTGAGGGGATGTTCATCAATTGGGGAATGGCTGAACAAGTTGTGGTATATGAATATAATGTAATGCTATTGTGCTATAAGAAATGATGAGCAGATGAATTTCAGAAAAATCTGGAAAGACATGAACTGATGCTGAGTGAAATGAGCAGAACCATGAGAATATTTACACAGTAACAGCAATACTGTGCAGTAATCAATTTTGAGAGATTTTGCTATTTTCAGCAATACAATGATCCAAGAACAATTCCAAAAGACTCATGATGGAAAATGCTATCTACATTCAGAGTAAGAACTATGGAGTCTGAACGCATATCTAAGCATACTATTTTCACCTTTTTTTGTTTTTGTTTTTTTTTTGGCTTTCCCTTTTCGTTCTGTTTCTTCTTTCACAACATGACTAATGTGGTAATATGTTTACATGATTGCACATGTTTAACCTGTGTCAGATTGCTTGCCATCTGGGGGATAGGGGGGAGAAAAAAAACGGAATTCAAAATCTTGTAAAAAATGAATGTTGAAAACTATCTTTACATGTAATTGGAAAAAAAATAAGATACTGTTTAAAGAAGATTAATAAACAGTGGATTGACATTGTCAGATCTGTATTTTAGGAATATCATCAGTATGGTAGCTGTGTGGACAGTGAGAGAAGAGATGAGAAGCAAGGAGACCAATTAGAAGAGCAGTGTAATAATCCAGGAGAGAGGTAATATGAATCTGAACTATCAGTCTTTGTTCAGTCGTTTTTCAATCATGTCTGACTCTTGACCACATTTGGAGTTTTCTTGGCAAAGATGCTAGAGTAGTTTGCCATTTCCTATTCCAGTTCATTTTTCAGATGAGGAAACTGAGGCAAAACAGGGCTAAGTGATTTGCCCAGGGTCACAAGCTAGTAAGTGAAACCAGATTTGAACTCATGAAGATGAGTCTTTCTGACTCTAGGCCTGGCACTCTATCCACTGTGCCACCCAGCTGCCCTGTCAATCAACATTTGTTAATCACCTATAATAACATCATGCCAGCAAAGTGCTAAGTAATAAAGATGCAAAAAGAGGCAAAAGCAGTTTCTGCCCTCGAGGAGCTTACACTCTAATGGAGGAGACAATATCCAAACAAATATAAACAAAGCAAGCTATATACAGGATAAATAAGAAATGATTAACAGAAGGAAGGCATTGTAATTTAGAAGAGTTGGGAAAGCAGAAGATGGGATTTTAGTTCGGACCTAAAAGAAACAAAGGAAGCCAGTAGGCAGGGATGAGGAAGACCTAACATTCTAGGCATAGAGGATAGCTAGAGAAAATGCCTAAAGCTAAGAGATGGAGTATCTTGTTAGTGGAACAGCCAGGAGGTCAGTGTCATGGGATTGAAAGGACATTTTAGCAATGGGGTATAAGAAGAATGCAAAAATGGGAGTGGGTTAGGTTATAAAGGGTTTTGAATACCATACAGAACATTTTCTTTTTATCTTGGAGGTAATAGGAAGCTACCAGAGTTCAGTGAGTAGAAAGATGACACGTCAGACCTGTATTTTAGGAAAATCTCTTTAGTTGCTAAATGAATTTGAGTGGGGAAAGACTTGAACCAGACAGACCCACTAACAGAGTATTGGAATAGTCAAGGCTTGAAGAGATGAGGGGCTTGCACTTGAATTGTGGCAGTGTCAGAAGAGAGAAAGGAGCATATTGGAGAGATGTTGCAAAGGTGAAGACAAGAGGCCTTGGCAACAGATTGGATGTGGGGGGTAGAGGGAGAGAGATTGTGAGGAATCCAGGAGAACTCCATTACCAGCTGGAGGGACAGGAAGGATGGTGGTGTCCTTTATAATAATAGAGAAAGTAGGAAGACAATGAGTTCTGTTTTGGACATGTAGAATTTAAGATATCTACTGGACATCTATTTCAAGATATTTGAAAAGCTTCTGGAGATGAAAGATTGGAGGTCATCAGAGAGATTGAGACAAGATGAGTAAATTTCAGAATCATCAGCCTAGAGATAGTAATTAAATCCGTGGGAGCTGATGAGATGACCAAGTGAAATAGAGAAGAGACAGCATGAATGGGGACTAATATGAACTATGTAGTAGAGATTTCATTGGCCCTCCATCACATTGGGTAGGACATAAGGTAAGGCTCAGGATAAAGCAATAAATATAATAAAGCGTATACTTTAGATCCTAGCACAAGTAGCACATAGAATGATTGACTCCAGTCTCAGAAAGCACAGAAATGAAAACTGGACATGTGGACTAATTCAGTGTTTTCAAGTAGTTCATGATACAAATCTGAAGGAAACCAACAGATAAGGGAAGACAAATTCTGTCTGATTTCAGCGCTGACTCTTTTCCCTTCAACTCCAGCGAATTTTTGTCAGGGGAGTGGTGAGGCTAACAGAGGAAGGGAAACGCAACCAGTTTGATGTGCATTAGTCTCTTTAAGTCCCAGAGAACAGACTGAAATTTGAATTAAAATTCCAAGGAAAGCAGTTAGTTGAGCTCAGCATTTAACTACTGATGGATATGTACCTGTAGTACTGTGCCTCATCTCATTTGATTGTGCATTCTCTGTATTGACATCTGACATCTGCAGAAAGTCCTTAGTCAGAATCCTAAACTTGCTGCAGGTGAAGACTGAAGTATGTGCCAGGGGAAGTGGGGTGGGTAGGTGTGTGGAAGCTTGTCGTTTCTGTTGGCAGGGACCCAGTTCTCAGCAGAGCTATTCTGTGCTATGCTGTTGACTGCACATTATGCTTTTATCAGGAGTCGATGATTTAAATTAAAGCCCTAAAAAGGACTTTCCCATCCTGAAGAGTGGGGCAGGTTTTTATACAGTTTTGAGTACATGGAGCCAGATTCTCACAGCCCCTTAATACCTTCACTCCACACTGCAGGTGATAGCTTGGATGCATTTGGCTTCCTCTCCTCATTGATTAATTCTGGATGCAGATTGTTACCTATGTTTAGTCGAGACCTGACTCATTCTTGAGAGGTTTGCTGGAAGGAGTGCACATTCCCTTTAATCTCATGCAAACCCACTATGGATAAAACTCTGTTAAGGGCTGGAGGTAGGAGCAGAGCCTAGATGAAATGCAAGGCAGAGGAAGTTGAGAGATAATAAGAGGCAGCAGATAATTAAATGTCTCAGGGAATGCTAGAGGAGTTCAGAGAAAATGGATATTAAGCCAGAGAAGTTGGTGAACTAGCAATACAATATTTGATGGGCATTAAGGCAAAAGTGCTGCATGTGTATCTTTCTAAAAAGCTATTAGTTGATTCGACTTTATAACTTCTCAGATGAACAATGGGGAATTAGCTTAGGTATGCACATTTCAACAGTAACACTAAAAATCAGTGGTGCAACTAGGCTGGTGCAGAGGCTGCAGCTTCATAGGGAAACAGACTCACTTGGGGATGTAAGGACCTATTGGATACCTCTCACCATTTAGGGATTGGGAGAGTGAAGAAGCAAAGCTCAGGGCCTATTCCCTTAATTTTTTTTTTCAATTAACAAAAATGCATTTCTTCCTCTTCTCACGTCCCCCTTTTGGGGAAAAATAAAAATAAAAATAAGGGAAAAAAACTCTTGAAACAAAAATGCATAGTCAAATAAAACAAATTCCTGAATTGGCAATGTCCAGAAATGTCTCATTCTGAACCCTGAGTCCATTGCTTCTCTGTCAAGAGGTGAGTAGTATGCTTCATCCCAGGTATCTGGGATAATTGTTGGTCATTATGTTGATTAGAGTTTTTATGGCTTTGAAGTTGTTTTTTACAATGTTGTTTTTAAGGTACATATTGTTCTTCTGGTTCTGCTTGCTTCATTCTGTTTCAGTTCATAACAAGTCTTTCTAATTTTCTCTGAAACTGTAGGGGATCCCCTTCAACTTCTTCTGCCAGGGAAGTACAATAGTCTGTCAGGAGAGCTTTTGCAATGGTGGTTACTTACCTGAAGAATTTACCAGATGGGCTATTGGATTGGGCATTATCTTAAAACACGTGTCTGATTATTTCTAACTGTTCCATCGACTTCTAACTTCCATACTTCCTGCTTGCAAACCCTGACAGGACTGCCAAATAGGAAAAACTGGCAGGACAGACAGTATGAATTCAGATTAGCTGGTGATCTAAACATGTGGCTGGTATTCAGGAAAGCCTGATTTGAAAACCAGCTTTGCTACTCATTGACTTATTTTTTACCATAGGTTCACACTGACTGTATGTGATCTATGCAATGACAAAAAAAAAAAAAATGAAGTATGACCTTCCTGATCAAGGATTCAGCATCAAATAAACTTTAGATATGACCCACCTATGTTATAAAGTTAGAAAAAATGCATCTATACGCCTCTTTAATTATTTAATTCAGTACAATAAAGATCTGTGATTTTTCAGTTAGCGTGGTCCCTGCAACATAAATCAGAACCCCATCTGCCTTAATGCACAGTCTCCAGGTAGCTGAAAAATGCATAATTCTGCTGTCTACCTTATGGCGATGAGTCTTTTGAAGTTGGTTTTAGATAGTAGATACACAGTCTATTACGAGGTTCATACTCAAAATCTTTCTAACTTGGTAGGACTTGCCAGTATTTCAAGTTCCCTGGCACAACTTTACTTGCTGTGTGACCATGGGCAATTCACTTAAACTCTCTAAGACTCAGTTTTCTCATCTGTAAAATGGAAGTAATAATATCTATAGTGCTTACCTTCCATGGTTGTAGTGAGGTCAAAGGAGATAATGTATGTAAAGTGCTTTGAAAACTTTAAATTCCTGACTGTTGTTGCCAATGATGCACATGTTATTCTTTTTGCCCTCATTACATGGCCAGTGTACTTTGTTTTCTGGTCCTACATCTTTCTTATGTCTTTTATTCTGCATTCTTTGAGCATTTCTTGGTTGGTAGTATGCTACAATCTACTTACTCCACCTTGAGTCTCTCCACAGCTCTTTGGGTGATCAAAAATGTTAATCCTTTGGAGATAGGCATTTGATGATTTCCTTTGTTAACTCAATGGGCTTTTGTTTCAGAGAGAAGTGTGGGATCATTAAAAGAACTGTACAGTTTCCCAAATTCAATTTGGCTCCCTTTCTTCCTCCCCTGTAGTTCCAATACCAAAGCCTTGCTTAGTTGAGAATGGGAAGACTTAGGAGGTTGACTCCTAGGTGATTAGTTTTTTGACCAAGGCAACCCATGAAACACTCTGTACTTTTAAAAGAACTCTGAAAATGTCCCTCATAGATTGTTAAGGTTGGTGTAAGATGGTAGTAATAGAAATAGTACACATTTATATTATACTTTACTGTTGGGCATTTTTAATGGGAGAGGGGAAGAATGGATCAGACTTATGATACAAGGAATTCTCAGTGAGGAAACTCCCTTTATCAGCACAGAGTGATATCTGTTCTTTTGCCTGTTTTCTTAGAGAGCTCCTTGGGATATCTAAAGATTAAGAAACTTGCCCAAGGTCACATAAGTGGTGAGTACTTGAGTTAGGATTTAAACTCTGGATTTCCTAACCACAGGTCCAGAATTTTATCCATTACTCTATCCTGTTTGGCCTTTCCTGCTTTTGCCTTGTTGTGTTTGTATATATTACTCAACCCACATTTGTCACATGGGAATTTCTTGGTTTTTGAACATACTTTTTGCTGTTGAATCCAAAAATGCAAACTAACAGTCCCCAAATCTTGGCATTTCATCTTCTGTCTCTTTGATTTTGTACAAGCTGTTCCCTGTTTCTAGTGGCAACTTCCTCCTTATATCTACCTCACTGAATCCTTGGCTTCCATGCTATTGAGATTTCTCTATCATCTTTTGAGTGACACATGACTTTTGGTACTTTTTATGCATAAGAGGTGGTGAAAATTCAAGGTTTTGCCAAAGGAGGGCAAAGAGATGTGAGGATAGGTCATGAGAAGTTACTACCTGGCTTGTATTTACATACTGTATCAAGTCCCAGATTATGTGTTATGTGAAAAGTCAGACTAGGACATGTTCCCATCTGTTACTCATGCAGTGAAATCCTCTGTATGTTGAATACTTCTATCACTTCTGGCCAGGTTATCATTTGGTAAATGTAATTATTATTTCTAATTTCCTTTTCTCAATTATTTTGTAAAGTATAGATATTAGTGTTCATTATTTCAGTTATTAACATGGCACAATCTGAGTAGTAGTTATGCATTCAGTAAACTGAATTCTAAAACTTTGGTCCTCCTACTGGGAAAGCATATGAACACAGTTTTGGTTGTAAAGAAATTGATCAGGATAAGGTTTGGGCCTCTCCTGTGGTAACAGTTTTGTTAGATTATGAACTGAGTGGGCAAGTGGAACTCATAAGATTCTTTTTGTGGTTTCTATGATTGGGAGAGAATAGAAAAACCAATCAACAAATTGTTATTTTTATTTTACAAATCTACCAGTGATCACCTCCAAGACCAAACCTACAGTACAATGTCCACATCTATCATTAGCTGAAGTACCTGTTTTATATAATGCAAAATTTCTTTTTTTTTCTTTCCTTTTTTTGGTGAGACAATCGAGGTTAAGTGACTTGCCCAGGGTCACACAGCTAGTGAATATCATGCATCTGAGGCCGGATTTGAACTCAGGTCCTCCTGACTCCAGGGCCAGGGCTCTATCCACTGCATCACCTAGCTGCCCCTACAAAATTTTTTGTACCTGAACCACTGGAAACTTGGAATTTGGATGAAGACAAGTCTTAGGGCTCAGATCATAACTAGGAGACTCAATGTGATGCAAGGTGACAAGCAAGGTGGTGAACTCTCATTTGAAGTAAACTTTTTATCCTCAGATCCTTTTTTAATAACATGTAGAGTTAAAATACAGTATTTGTGACCTTAATATATAAAAAAAATCAAGCTGAATGTTTAGCTTCTAGACTAAAGGGATGGTATCACCAACATATGTTCAAAACATGATTCACAGAGCAAAGAAAGTAAAACCCACTGACCTCAGTAATAATAATAATAATAATAATCATAATAATCATAATAATAATGTGCAAATTATGAACAATCATATTGTACTTTAAGATTTGTAAAGCTATATATATATATACACATAAATATCTCTATATTACATCACTTGATCCTCATAACAACCCTGTGAGCCTATAATTATGCCTATTTTACAGATGAGGAAACTGAAGATGAGAGAACTTAGGAGATTTGCTCAAGGTCACACAATTAGTTATTGTCTGAGGCGGAATTTGAACTCAGGAAAGAACTGATGATAGTAAAGGAAAATACAATAAGCCAAACAACTGCTTACTCCTGACAAAGTTTCATTACCGCTTTTGGACACTAAACTTAATTTAATGAAAAGCATTTATCAAGGCAGTGGATTAAAATGATGTAAATTTTCTTTATCTGAAAAATAAACTTCAAAGAATTATGAGGTTACAAACAAAGAGATTTAGGTTACTAAATGACAGAAAATTACCAAGTTATTTGCCAATAATCTTTCCAAAGCATTATAGGATGTCACACATAACTTAATATTCATTTCTTGGGTTCTCATTTGGATTTCTTCCTGAAAAGTCTAGGTATTACCAATGATGAGCACAAGTAGTGAGTCCATTAAGAAATCTCCACAATGTAAAAGTGAAACTGGGGTGAAAGCAGTCCAAGTGTGTTGTCTAACTATAGTTGGACACTAAGGAGGGATGCTCCACAGGAGAAATACAATATTCTCATTTCTTTGTTGCTCTTTAGTTGATTAGTCATGTCTGACTCTTGTGAACCCATTTGGGATTTTCTTGGCAGAGGAAGTGGAATGGTTTGCCATTTCCTTTTCAAGGTCATTTTACAGATGAGGAAACTGAGGCAAACAAAGTTAAGTTACTTGCCCAGGGTCACACAGCTAGTAAGTGTCTGAGGCCAGATTTGAACTCAGGTCCTCCTGACTCCAGGGCTGGCACTCCATCCACTGTACCACCTAACTATCCCCCAAGCCACAACAGCTACATTTTATCTGAGGTAAACAAACACAATTTTGTTTTGTCAAAATTATTTATAAAACATAAAATGTTGTTTCCCGTGGAAATGATAGATTATGGTTAAAATTCAAACATTTGAAATCAGTGCACAAAGAATACCAGAGGTTTAATGCATTTTTATCTTTATAAAGATATTTTTATACCTTTTATGCATGAAATAAAAACATCTGCTTTTGTTGTTGCCCATTGATATTGGTAAAACACTAATGAATGTATAAAGGAAGTTAAAATTAAGGTATGAGTTTTAATTAAATAGCCTGGAATGATTAGAACCACAATATATTATACTGAATAAATAATAAAAAATAAAATACTGAAAGATAGCCTCCATCTGTGTAGTTAAATCTCAATTATTCTAGGTAATAGGGAATCAGGAGTAGCATACTCAACCGAAATATCAAGGTCATTCAAACTTACCCCTTTTAATCGATAGTTTCAAATTCTCCTTCACTAAGACTATTTAATATATGTGTTTGTCTGTCTGTCTGTCTATCTATCTATTTATCCATCTATATCATCTATTTAGATATGCTTATATAAATGCACACATATATCAGGGAAAATAGATTTCTATAGGTTCTTCTGATATTGTTATAATATCTAGGGGTGTGACTGGGAAATAGGGGCAATGTTCAGCTAAGAAATCTGCCAGTGATAGGTGATATGGTAAGTCTAAAAACATGTAAGAATGGCAAATTCTGAGTATCATTCAATTAGGGATTTGGAGAGGGCATCTAATTTAATTATTTTTACTTCAACAAATTTTATTAAGCACCTACTAAATGCAAGACTCTGGGAATACAAAGACAACATTTAAAAAAAAAACAGTCCTTGTCCTCAAGGACCTTGCAATCTAATAGAGGCAATACCAAATTTAAAAATATATTGTTGTTCAGTTGGTTCATTCATGTCCAACTCTTTGTGAGCCTATTTGGGGTTTTCTTGGCAAAGATACTGGAGTATTTTGTCATTTCCTTCTCCAACTCATTTTACAGATGAGGAAACTGAGGCAAACAGGGCCAAGTGACATGTCTAGGGTGACACAGCTACTAAGTGTACGAGGCCAGATTTGAACTCAGGAAGATAAAGTCTTCCTGACTTCAGGCCCAGCACTCTATCCATAATGCTACCTCGCTGCCGAAAGTAGATACCAAATAAATAAAAGGTGGAACTCTGAAGGAAGACACTAGCCATCTGAAGCAATCAAGAAAGACCTCATTCATGTAGAAGATGGCTTTTTAATTGATCTTTCAAGGAAACTAGAAATTCAAACAGGCACAGATAAGGAGGGAAGGAGGGACTGCAATGAAAGTATGAGTGAAAGCTTGTGTAGAGGCCTGGAGACTGAAAATGGAAGGTTGTAGGTGAGGAAGAATAAGTCCAGTTGAGTTGGCCAGTAGAGAGTATGAAGGGGAGTTATGGCTAATGAACTTGGAAAGGCCATATTGTGAACAATTGTAAATGTCAAACAGAGGAGTTTACACTGACACATATACAGATAAATAAATATCAGGTAGCTTGAGGAGAGAGAAAACATCAACAACTGGGAGATCTGGAAAATTGCTTAGGAGTTGGCAACTGATATTTGCTTAGAGGAAGCTAGGGATTCAGAGGCAGAAGAGATCAAGAAGGGCATTCCAGGCATTAAAAAACAAAACAAACTAGCAAACAAACAAACAAAAAAAAAAACCAAACAAGCCCATGCAAAAGCATGGATTTTGAAAATGGAATATCAAGCTTGGGAAATATCTTGTTGGCTTGGACCATAGAATATGTGAAAGGGACTGATGTGAAATAAAATGACAAAGTCTGTTGATAGTCAACAAACATTTATTAAGTGCCTTCTATGTGCCAGGCACTGGGCTAAACTCTGGGGACACAAAAGGAGGCAAAAGACAGTCCTTGCCTTCAAGGAGATCACAATCCAATAGAAGAGACAAGCAAACAAACAAGTACAAATAAAGTTACAAACTGTATGAATAAGACAGGGAAGGCACTGGAATTAAGAAGGATTGGCAAAAGCTTCTGGGAGAAGATGGAATTTTAGCTGGGACTTGTAAAGGATTTTTAAATGCTAGCTAAAGCAATTATATTTTATCTAAGAGCCAAGAGAGGACACCTGAAGACTTGGGCAAAGGAATGCCATAGATATAATTTTGTCCATTGTGTATAAGGGAGAGAATCAGAAAATTATTAGGAGGCTATTATTATGGTGGGGGTGGGGGAAGGTGATGGGAGCCTGAACCTAGAGAAGGGGTGGCATTAGAGGGAGAAAGGAATGGATTCTTCAAGAGAGTTTGTGGAAGTAAAATCAACAAGGCTTGCCAATTAATTAGATATAGACAGTGAAGGAGAGGAAAGAGTCAAGGATCCCTCTGAATTTGTCAACCTGGGTTACCAGGAGGTTGGTGGCACTGCAAGTCAAAATAAGAAATTTGGGAAACTTAAGTGAGGAAGATAATGAGTTATGATTTGTTGAATTCAAGATGTCTGTGGGGCATTCAGGAAAAAATATCTGACTGACCATTGGTGATGCTTTGAGTTAAGGTGAAAAATTAGGGCTGGATATGTAAATTATAGATATAAATCTGGAAGGGACCTTCTCAGAGGCCATTAAGGATGTTATGACTTCTCCAGGGTTATATAGATAGTAACACCAGAGATGGAATTGAAGCCAGGTCCTCTGGCTTTAGAGTTAGAACTTTTCCCACTGTATCACACTGATTCAGGTCTCCTCTTCATAGAGATGATAATCGGACCTATGTAAACTGATTAGATTTCCAAGAGGCAGGGTGCAGAGAGAGAAGAGAAGAGGACCTGAAACAGTCTTGGGTCACACCATGCTTAGTGAGCAGTCAAAAGAACCTGAGATAGATCAGTTAGATAAGAAAAGAACCAGGAGAGAGGAGGGTCTTAGAAGCCAATGGATGGGATGAGAGAATGTCTAGGAAGAGGGGCATTGCTGACAGTGTCAAAAATTGTGGAGAGGTCAAATAGGACACCCACTGAGAAAAAAGGCCTTTGGATACAGCAGTTAAGAAATTATTTGTAACCTAGGAGAGAATAATTTCAGTACAATGGTGAAGTTGGAAGTCAGATTTCAAAGGGTTGAAAAGTCAGTGGGAGGTGAGGCATTGGAGACAATTAATGTACAAGGTTTTTTGTAGAAATTTATCTATGAAAGAAGAGATATAGGATGATAGTTTTTAGGGATGACAAGGCAAGGTGAAGATTTTTGACAAATGGGAAAACCTGATAATATTTACATGTAGCAGGAAAGTAGCAGAGGCAAGAGAAAACACATTGAGGGCATATGTAAACAACTGGAATTTAAAGACAGAAAGCACATGTGTCCATCAGACACTGGAGAAAAGGAAGAGAGAATGGGGACTGATAGTGAGCAATGAAGAAAGGTAAAACCAGGAGCTTACAATAGATGACTTCTTTTTTCTCAGAAAAGTAGGATGTGAAGTCCTTTGCTGAGAAGGAAGGAATAGGGGATAAGGTTTGGTGTTTGTGGAAAGAAGACTAGATTAGAAATAGCCACTATTAGAGATGTAATAGCCTCAATCTGGAAAAAATAAAGGACTGGTATATGGCAGGGTTGTGTGGTTTGTCCTTTGTTCTCAGAGAGGACCATGACATCAGGGAGATGATGACATGACTTGCAATTGACTTTGATTTGAGTGAGTGAGGGCTGTGCAAAGTCACCAACCTCACTTTCTCCTGCAGAGCCATCTGGGTCCAGTGGCCAGATATCAATCAGGATGACTGGAGAAGGCCCAGGATGGAGTGGGAGACCTTGGCCCTCACACCTGGAAGGAACCGGTTGAAGTCAAGTAAAATAAATGTATCTGGCTGCAGTCTCTTTGGTTATTTGACTTTCTCCAGTGACATTTTTTCCCCTTTTTTTCTTCCCCTTCCCCTTAAAGCAAACTGTGGTGACATTAAAAAACATAGACATTCAACAAAAAATTGGAGTGGAGAAGGCAGATGTGAAGAGCAACCAAGGGTTGGGTTTATCAAATATTAAATGGAGACTGGACAAAGGAGCAAGGAACTAGATGGTAGGGGATGGTGTACAGCTAAATGGTATTGCTTGTCTTGTTATTCAATTAGTCTCAAATAATTATTGGCTTAATATTCAATTGATGCTCATGTTACACTCTGAGTAGTAGGAATTGGCAGCCTCCCCACCCCATTCATAAGAATGAATTTTATTGATATTTTTTGTTTTTGTATCATTTATGTTTCCCAGGATATTGATCCCTTCTTTCCTTGCCAAAGAGCCATCCCTTATTACAAGTGATATAAAAGAGGAAAAATAAAAAGAGTTCAAAACTAACATATCAAAAGAGAATGACATTGTATGCAGTGTGCTAACCCCAAAGACTACTACATCTGCAAAGTAAAGGGGTCAGATGGAAATCACACTTGAGAAAGGACGTTGTTAAACTGGAAGATATCTAAAGGATGGGTAAGCAGGTGTACTTGAAACTATGTCCTGAAGAAAAGTTGGAGGAACTGAAGACTGTAGAAGGGCCTGGAGAGGAGAAGAGTTAGTGGGAACATGATATGGAAGAGGTTTTAAACTTATTTTGCTGGGCTCCCAGAGGTACAAGTAGAGAGAATGGGTGAATATTGTAGAAAAGCAGATTTTTGATTTGCTCAAAATAAAACTTCCCTAACAATTAGAGCTGACCAAAGGTAGAATAGTATACCTCATAAGGTTTTCAAGTGACCACTGGATGATCATTTGTTCGGGATAATGTAGCAGAGGGGTCTCAGAATAGTGATTAGTGATATATTTTTTACTGAGCAATTATCAAGAAAAGTGCCCTGAAATAAAAAAAAATTTTGTAACAAATTTAGTTGAGGGAGGGCAGTTTTGTGCGCAGTTCCCATGGATGAAGACCCTGGACACCTTGAGGTCACTTCTGGGGAGACTGCTGCATATGGGTTTGGTGGACCAGGCTGGAAAGGAACTTGTCTGAGCCACTACAGCCAAGGATAGGGGGATGAAAGGCACATGGCATCTGACAATTTACTATTTTAACTTACTTTTGCTAACTAGGTAACCAAGGTGAAGTTGAGTGTTCTGGATCAAAATCCTTTTTGCCCCACCCTCATTACAGCTCTGAGATTCCTGTTTAGGTATGGTTGTATTACACATCTTCTGAGGTTCCTTCTCACCCTGTCATTTTAAGATTTTGGGATGATTATGGTGTTGCTTTTGTTGTTAGGTGTTTCAGTCTTGTCCAACTCTTCATGACCCCGTTTGGGGTTTTCTTGGCAAAGATACTGGAGTGGTTCACCATTTCCTTCTCCAGTTCATTTTACAGATGAGGAAACTGAGGCAAACGAGGTTAAGCAACTTGCCCAGGGCCATACAGAAAGTAAGTGTCTGAAGCTAGATTTGAATTCAGGAAGATTCATCTTCCTGACTCCAAGTCCAGGCCTCTATCCATGACACCACCAAGCTACCATGACTACTGCAGTTCTGTGATTATAGAGTTTAAGAAGCAAGTGCTAGTGGTATTCTGGGCCCAGTCCTTCCCATAACAAAGGAATGGTGGACAATAAACTCTTATTATTAATATGAGGATAGGGTCCTTGAACAGCAACAAATTGCAGCAAAACTTAAGGTGAAGAGGTAATTCTGTAAGAGTAAAGAATGAATGCTAGCAGTCCAACTCCCCAAAATTCTAACACAATATTGAGGAATTTTTTTTAAAAAAACCTATTTTAAGCTACTTTCTGGTTAGAGAATACCTTTTTAATATTAGTGTTTATTTTTAGAGGGTATATACCGCAGAAGTAATGCTTAGTGTGGGTCTTGTCATTATTGCTGTGGCTGATTTGCTTTTCTTTCTATCTCTAGGTAATGCTTGTTGACTGACTTACTGACTGACTGAATTCAAAGAATGACTGGATGGCCACATCGGCTATTTTGTAAAGGGGACATTTTGGAGACTGTGGTTCAGACTAGAGGACCTACTCTTTCTGAACTCTGTGAGTCTATGCTGCTATACCAGTTGAAGGATAGCTGTGGCACAGTTGGATAAATAGGGCTTCTAAGCCAAGAAAACCCAGGTTCAAGTCTTGTGTCTTACCCATGCTGACCTCATGTCCCTGTAAAATTACTTCACTTTTCAGTGCCACGGGCAACCCTCTGTATATAAAGACTAAGTTGTAGATCATGTGTTATTCTTCCTTGAGAGAGGAAATTTCTGCATTGGAAGGATGCCTATACCAATGAAATCAACAACTCAGTAAAAAATAAATCAGAACAACAATAACCAAAAACCTGATCTTATATAAATGTCTATTGCCTGTAAGAAACTTTTATGGCAAAAATCACCTATAAAGCTAACAGGAGAACACAGAAAATCACTTTTATTCAATATCTCCCACTTATTTGAAGTTTGCCAAGTTCTTTATTCTCTTTAATTTGATTTGACACCCCTGTTCAGTAGAGGTTAAATGAATGGCTTAGGATCACAGGACCCCAGACTGGCCCTCATGAAAGCACAAATCCCAGGGCTAGTAAGTATGGCGAACCATCTCTCAGTTGACTCCCCATCTTCACGGACTGCATCTGAAAAGGGAAATGTTTTCTGTCCAGCACCATGGCACAGAATGACCATTTCTCTGGAAACAGTCTGAAACATAGGAAAGTGCACACTAATCGATAATTAAATTAATACAGAATCTATTAAAATGAAAACGGTGGTCATCAGTGTGGGAAATTAAAAAGAGCGTGTTCAGAAGTCCTTGCCATTTTTTACGTCATCTTTTGAATTACAGTTGTTGTTCAGTCACGTCCCACTCTTCGTGACCCTATTTGTGGTTTCCTTGACAAAGACAATGGAGTGGTTTGCTGTTTCCTTCTCCAGCTCATTTTACAAATGAAGAAACTGAGGCAAGCAGGGTTAAGTGACTTGCCCAAAGTCACACAGCTAGTGAGTGCCTGAGGCCAGTTTTGAACTCACGAAGATAAGTTTTCCTGACTCCACGCTTGGCACTCTCTCTATCCACTGCACCACCTAGCTTTCCCTTTGCACAGGCTGTGGGATAAAGGGAACAGAGTGCTGGCCTTGGAGTGAGGAAGAACTGGTTCCAAATCCTGCCTCTAACATCCACTAGTTGTCACTTAACTCGCTACACCTAAGACAGCTTTCCGTGGCTTATCTCCTGAGGTGTTTTAGAGGCTGGGGGTGTATGTTGGTGGGGAGGGTTCTCCCTGCTGATGAAAACAGAAATCCTTCCAGTGACATGTGCTCATCAATCATCTCATCATTTTTTTTTCTTGGACTTTTATCTTTTCCTCCAAACCAAAGAAAGCAGGGGAAACTTTAAATAATTAGCTGACTTGAGGTTGTGAGTAAAACAAGTGGTATGTCTTCTGATTTCAAAACAGATCATTTAAAGTAACCAGCATTTAATCTTACAGTACAAAGGTAGGATAATGAAATGGTAGGAGCACTTAAGATTAAAAGCCTTTAAGCTTAGAGAGAGACCAAAGGCCTGCAAGGAGAGGCAATATTTCAGTTGAGGAAGTGAAGACATCTCCCCAGGCAATTGATTACATTCATTGCACAATGGAAGTAGTCAATGTAGAATCTGTGACCTTGGATATTTTCATTTACCTCTCTGTGCCTCGAGTTGGACTAGATGCTCTCTAAATTTCTTCCCCACTCAAAGATTCTAGGATTTGAAGCCTGACAGTGGGGAATCTGTTTCATTCCTGGCTTTCCCACTGACTTTGTCTGGCCAATCGCAAGACATTTATGCACCTCTTTTTTTTTCCAGTTGTAAAGTGAAGATGAAGGATTGCAGGTCCTCCCTCTTTGAAGTCTTTAAAAGAGGTGTTAAATTAGTACAGTAGGAGGAGTAGGGTATTGGTTTATTTGATCTTTATGCCAGCATTTTCTTTTTTAGTTGTTCACTTGTTTAATGTTACCTCACTAGCCCACAAGATGGCTTATAGTCTAGGTTATCTGTATCAGTGTGTTTCCTAATTAGAGATAAGTGTAAATATCATTAACATCCTGTCATCTATGAGTGTACACACTGGGGATTTTCTAGTGGTCCACTTGTCTTAACAATTGAATCAGATCAATCTTTAGAGAGTCAGCTTCATAGGTTAGGGAATAGCTTGCAAACAATTGACCTATTCAGGTATAAAAGTCTGTTCGCATGTGTATTGGGTATACAATCCCATAGTCATATGATCCTGCTTAAACCTTCCTGAAGATCCATCCAGTGTACTGGTAGCTTCCTCTAAATTGTTTACATTTTGTGTGTGTGTGTGTGTGTGTGTATGTGTGTGGCAATTGGGGTTAAGTGACTTGCCCAGAGTCACAAAGCTAGTGAGTGCTATGTGTCTGAGGTCATATTTGAACTCAGGTCCTCCTGACTTCAGGGCTGGTGTTCTATCCACTGCCCCCAAGCTTTTTACATTTCATGGCAGCTTTGTGCTCAGTGGTTAGAATCAAGAAGCCCTGAGTTCAAATGGGATCTTCGATACTTACTAACTATGTAACTCTGGGCAAGTTACTCAATCTCTGTCTGCCTCAGATTCCTTTGCTATAAAATGGGGATCATAATAGCACCTGGCTCACAGGATTGTTGTGAAGATCAAATGAGATATTTGGAAAGTACTTAACACAGTACCTGGCATATAGGCTTTTAATAGATGCTCATTTCCTTTTCACTTCAAGGCAGCACACTCAGGATTGTCTGTTAGCCTTCCATCTTGCTATATAACCACTTGCCTCCTTTCGTAATCGTATATTTCCTTGAAACTGTCTTTTATACTTTTTGGGTTCAAGCCATTATTGAAAATAGAATGTAACCTATTTATGTTCCCCACACATCCCTCCATTGCAAGAATGTTTTAGTAAATGTTTAACAACTAGCTCTTCAAAAGTAATATGTGTATACAATATAATTTGTATATATGCGTTTTTAACATTTCCCCTATCATTTTCTGAAATGTACATGATCAACAAAGCAATAAATCAAGCCCTGATTTGTAGCATTTTCTGGTTTCTGGGATATAAATGAGCACACTGCATATTTAACAATTGGCTTTTATCAACATGTATGCCCTGGCTCCAGCATACCCTTACTCCATTGCCTTTTGGGTCAAAGTCTATCTTGAGTGTATCTATATCCATGAGTCATGGTTATATAGCATCACTGGGAAATTATTGATATTAACAACAAGATTTTGTGTCAGGGAGCCAGATACTTGGGATCATTGAAAGTTTCTCACATGTAGTCCAGCTTACTCTTTTCCTCCCATTCAATTCTGACATCTGCACATAATTCTTCTGACACTACCTATTCAATACTTATGTATTGATGGCTTCCCATTCAACTGCATTTCATACTCTGGGAAGTAGGTCTTCTTCATTCACTTTTTTTTTTTGGGTAGATTGTTAGGTCATTCTCTTTTAAGTGTCCTGGAGTCCCATGGGAGAGACCCTGTTATAGTTTGAGATTTAATAGGTCAAGGTAGTCCTTTCTTGACTACTGAATAAAGAAAAAAGAAATCATGCTAACAGAACCCATAAAGGGGTTGTTATTGGGGAAAGGTCCAAATTAGGAGCTCATGACTATTGATCCAAGCTGAATGCCAAAGTGGATGTGAATTGGGAAAGATCAGAAGGCACATGGGGATAGGATGATGTAAGGGAAAGATGAAGGATGTATATATCAGGAGCAGCCTTAGCAACAGGCCTTGCACAGAAGGAGGTATAACCAGAGCAAGGAGGAAAGCCCAGATTATCATGACACACATCAGGTTTCTTAATGATATTTCACAAAACACAGAGTGAGGGCCTTGAGGCCAATAGAATATGATTTAGCAAGTTACCATTCATACTCCTGATTGTAATTTTCTGAGTTCCTAATTAATCACCTAATGATGCATCCTAAAGTTATTTAATTTTCTTTAAAAAGACCTGTTGAGGGCAGCTAGGTGGCGCAGTGGATAGAACTTCGGCCTTGAAGTCAGGAGGACCTGAGTTCAAATCCGGCCTCAGACCAAACATTTGACACGTACTAGCTGTGTGACCCTGGGCAAGTCACTTAACCCCAATTGCCTTACCAAAAAGAAAAACAAAACAAAACAAATAAAAAGGCCTGTTTAGTACACTATCAAAAGAAATACATAAATATATGTATATAAACACATATACCTATATGTCATATATACATATTTTTAGTCATTTTTTCAGTTGTGTTTGATTTTTTCATAACCCCATTTGGGGAGGCAAAGATACAGGGGTGGTTTGCCATTTCCTTCTCCAGTTCGTTTTATAGGTGAGGAAACTGGGGCAAACAGGGTTAAGTGACTTACCTGGGGTCACACAGCTAGTAAGTGTCTGAGGCCGGATTTGAACTCAGGTTTTCCTGACTCCAGACCTGGCACTATATCCACTGTGTTACCTAGCTGCCCTTATATACACATGCAAGTGTACATATATGTATATTTGCTTCATGCTTATAATTGTGTGATTTCACATATTTACAGAACTTAGGGTGTGAAAATTACTTCTACCAATGCAGATTCCCAACTTCTCTGTAATTTATGGTCTTAAAGGGTTTCTTCTTTCTCAGAGGCAACTTGGTCTAGAATATAGAGAACTGGGTCTGGATTCAAGTCCTGCCTCTGAGAGTTATTGTCTGTGTGTGACCAGAGGCAAGTAACTTAATTTCTCACAAGCAGAATGAACCCAGATCCAGTCTCTTATTTATCATATCATATTGCCTCCCAGAAAGAAAGTATAGCATGCAGCAAAACCTGTAAAGTTTTATTAACTTTTCCAGCTTAGCAATTTTTCCTTCTCTAGGGGGCCTCCTGGGTTGATTAAGGCATGTCTTTATAGGTCTGGCTAGCACTCTTCTCTTCCAGATCAATGAGTTAAGTGGGGAGCTTCTGACAAATAGTCTCTGAGTTACTAGAAAGTGGAACTAGAAAGACAAAAGGAAGGTGGAAGGGAAGAAGGAAATGTATCCCCATTTAGCACAGCTAGGCAGATAAATATATTTACTTCTGTTAATTTCAGTTAGGTTTCTATAATGACTGTTTTGACAAGATAAATCTGCTTTCTATCCACATTGGTAAATATAGCTGTTTAACCATACAGTGGGGAGGAGTACACACCTGCCAGAGGAAGAGGGATAATAGGAGATAGATTACTATGATGGATATGCTTAATTTTTTCCTTCAGTAGTTCTACTTTTGCCTACTAGTCAATTTTAGTGGACCATAAATAAAGATAGAATCTTGTTCTATTAAAGTCAGTGAGAAGATAATGTGTAATTCTAGTTTCCCAGTAGGTTCATAAATGCTGCCTCATTTTTTGGTAAAAGTGTTCCTAACCAGAGAGAGTACATAGAAGGAGAGAGGAAATCAGAGACACAGACCTCTCTGGTTGGATGCAACAGCTTGTGTATTGTTAGGCACTTAAAAAGTGGGGAGGAGAAAGGGAAACCTCATGGGCTTCAGGAATCGCTGGATAAGGATTTTAGCGTCAGGAGGGACTCAGGTCAAAACTGCACCTGAACAAATAATCCCCTTTATGACGTACAAAACAGCCATCCAGATTTTGCTTGAAGACCCTCCAATGACAGTGAATCTACTGCCTTGTAAGGCAATGCATTCCTCTTCTGACTAGCTTGAATTGTTAGGAAATTTTTCCTCCCATTAAACCCAAGTAAACCTCTGTGCAACATCTGCCCACTGCTCCTGGTTCTGCTGAGTGGGATCAAGCAGCATAAACCTCATTCCTCTTCTTCATGACAGCCCTTACAATGTGGGAGGATTGCTACAATATTCCCTCTAGTCTTCTTTTCTGCATGCCAAACGTCTCTGGTTGCTTCAACTGATGTACACATATCTGTTCAATGGATAGAGGGCTGAGCCTGGAATTAAGAGGACTTGAGTTCAAAGCCAGCCTGCAAGTTACTTTTCCTCTGTCTATCTCAATTCCATCATCTGTAAAATGGCTATAATAACACTACCTACCTATTGGAATTGTTGTGGTGCTCAAATGATATCATATTTCAAAGCACCTCTGAAGCCTTAAAGCATTATATAAATGCTATTATTATTTTCACTACTAGTACTCCTACTACAGGAGTACTAACTGCTACTGCTGCTACTACTACTACTGTTGGACAGAAACAAATTGCTATCCCATTTTGTTTGGCCTCCTCTGGATGCTCTCCAGTTTTTTAATATCCTCCTAAAATGTGGCACACAATATCCTAGATCTGGTCTTCATAGAAGTCCTAACATTTTCTAATTTCTGATTCTATATCTTTCTTAATGGAGATGGCAACCACATTAACCTTCTTTGTTGCCATATCACACTGTCTCATCCAGAGTTATCAGTCTGAAAAAGAACCTGGGTCTTTTTCTGATGAACTATTATCCAGACCCTCCTCCACCATCTCATGATCCATTTGGTTAAAGCTAGAGGAGCTGTGGAAAATAATAATGATTAACATACTCAATAACTAAAAGACATCAGTTAGGAGTAATTAAAATTCACTTAAATTTAATTCAGATAGCATTTGTTAAGCACTTACTGTGTTAAAGGCACTGTACTAGACCTGAGGATACGATGACTGATGTGGATCAGGTGATTCCTTCATGAGTTGTGAATTAATTAGTCCTTAGAGCAAATAAAAAAAGAAATAACTTGATAAAATGAAGAATGATAGGCTATATACTTCAGGGAGTCCTCCAAAGTCTATTTACTGAACCTGGGAAATAGATTCAATCAAGAATGGATGGACAATGTGAAGATGCATGGATCTGGAGAATGAGAAGATATATAAAGCTATGTGAATCTGGGAAAGTGGAAGTTTAGGCGCACAAAGAAAGGGGCCATGACTCTGGACCTATCTGGCATGAGGTATATTAGAACTGAAGCTATGTTGCTTAAATACCACTCTTGGCTACAATCCTTGAAGAAATTTTCTTTCATTTTTTTTTTCTTTGAGCTCCTTCATGGCAGCCTAAAATATTTTCTTCTGGGCAGAGTGAAAATCTGTTTACCTTTGTTTAAAATGTTTGTTTTATCTTTATAAACAATGTTAGACATTGACTTTTTCTAGTTGAGATTAATTATTGGGAATACATTTGGGATGAGGAAAACATCCTCATGGAAGAGACAGAGATGGCTCTAACACTGAGGTGTTTTGCCAGAAGTGCTATCTCTGGTTGGGAGCTCTGAGCTAACAAAAAAAAAATAAACGATAATTATATATCCCTTGATATTACTTGTCAGAATGGATAAGGAACACTTTATACTTGTAAACCTCTCTAAACAATGAGTCAGTAATGGAATGATATTCAAATAGGAATGGATTATCATCCCCTATCACCATACTATTCTCTTAACTCTGTTATAATAAAACATAATGGTTTTTTTTTCCCTCAAGGTATTTACATATACATGTATAGATATATGTAATAGAAGGTCATTTGAGGAGGTAAATAACATTAATACCTGGAGAAAAGAGAACAGAGAAGTCTTCTTGGAAGAGATATAACATGAATTGAGCCTTGCAAGAGGATACAGATTCTTAGAAGGAGAGATAAGATGTTCCAAACTTGGGGAACAGTTAGTGAAAATTCAGAGCATGAAGATAGAATGCTAAATTTGAGGAACGGGTAGTCCAATTAGGCTGGTACAGAGTTGTGAAGGAAAGTAATATGAAATAAGGCTGGGAGGGTAGGTATGAGTTAGACTGTGGAAGGCTTAAAAATGGGCTTAAGAGTTGGTAACAGCCAGTAGAACCTAAATGAATCAAATAAACTGTCTTCTGTCTTCTTTCTCTTCCATTTGAGAGAGACAACTTGATGTAATGGAATGAGCCTTGGTCTGGCACTTAAAAGTCCTGGGCTTAGTTCTTATTCTGCTTCTGATTCTCTTATTAGTATGACCTCTCTGGGCTTCATATAATTTTCTGTAAAATGAGGAAATCTTCCTAGATGTTCCTTGCAGCTAGCTTTACTATTATCTTTGCAATTACAAAGCCCAATGACAAAGAAACAGAAGAAGGGTATGGCTTGGAGTTTATAAAAGAAAATAGTGGTCATCACTGTGCCATGCTTTCAGTAACCCCAAACTGTTCTCTGGGTCACCCCCCCCCCCACACACACACACGCACACACACACATGCACACACGCTCACACACACTACACTCCATCTCTTTAACATTAATGTTCTACTAGCTAATCTATGGCTGAAGTTTGTAGAGTTATTCTAAGCTGGAAAAGAAATGTAATCATCTTCTGCCAATGTTCCTGTAGAAAATTAGGAGGTAGCATAACTTAGTGGTTAGGGTATGGGACCTGGAGTCAGGAAGACTTAGGTTAAAAAACCACCTCAGCTGCGACCCTGGGAAAAATTACTAAGCTTGTCTGTGCCTCATGGCTTTCATTTATGCAATAAGAGATTGGACTAAAGGGCCTTTGAGATCCCTTCCATGTCTCAGTCTGTGATCTCATGAACTTCTCTTTCTTGCATAGTTTTTAGTGGTCCTCATGCCCAAAGAAAACTTATGAATAGACATTTCCACATTGCTGTACCATAATATCTTTAATAATTATTGTTCTAGTGAGAACTTACTTTGAAATGCTCTGTCACAGGGCTCTCCATCTCTGCTGCCACTGCTTCAACAAAATAATAGAGATAAAAAAGCAGAGACTTTTCTCTTAATTCTTTCAAATGCTTATTTTCTTTGTCTCCTATACATAGGTTTCATTGAATCCTTTTTTATTTCATAGTTTTTCCCTTCTATGGCCAAGTAAGTCTTTTCATTCTTTTTTTCCTTTCTGTATTCTACTAAATTAAATATTAGTCTACTTACTGGTCCAGATTCTGATGAATTTATAATTTATGACTTCTTATGGTTTACATTGACTAAGGGTAACATTGTGTGACAAATGCAGCATGAAATGCACCATTGCATTCGTTAAATATCACCCACAAAAAATAGATTTGGATTCTTCTTGAGAAATTTTATGCAAATAGCTACTCCATCATTCTAGCAAGGTTCTTTTCCTCCTCTCCATGTAGTTCTCTACGAAACCTTTCTGCATGCCCTGGAGTTAAATAGATCATTAAGTGGAAGCCAGCTTCGTTCTGCTTGAGAAACCATTAAGAAGGGGCCATTTGGGCATTCTACCTCCTTGTACAATGAGAGAAGGATAAGTGTGAGGAATTAAATCCTGTCAACACATCATTGCAGAAGACATTCAGCTAAAACATTTTTCTACCAAATTGCTTTTTAAAAGTTTTATTGAGATTTACAACAGAGAGAATTTAGTTGTTAGAACAAGAAAGGTGAAATTTCAGGGATGATTTGGAATAGTCATAGTCATGCAAACTGTTTCATATCCTGGTTAGGGTCCAAGAACCTGTTAACACCTCTACTTCTGTTCCAACATCCATTCTACTATTTTTTCTATTTACCAGTATTGTTCCAGTTAGTAATAAAGCCCTGTATTTTAGTGTTTTTTTAATCTTTGAAGTGATTAATCATCAATTACCTTATTGATTATTTTTTTGGATTTTAAGAAATAGCTAGAACACATACTCATATTTTGATAGATCTGCGATTTCCTTAGTGTAAGTATTCCCTGAACTGATTAATGAATCAAATATTTATCAAGCGCCTCCATGTGCTTTTGTGCTGGAAAATTAAAAAGGAAACAATTGTCCTAAAAATACTTGCATTTGTGTCCATGCTTTTCTAAAACTGTTCATTATGGTTCTATACAACTTTCTGGGTGTCTTTTTGTTTTCTTATTTCCTTGCAAGTTATCAACATAGCCCAAGCTTGGACCATCCGTTATCCCTTAGTCTCATTTCATGATTAGCCCACTTCCCTTTCCAGTCCTTTCTGGACTCTTTAGACAAGTTGCAGTTGGTAACATGCTATAGCTTACCTGCACCTAACTTGCATATTATCATTTTGCTTTGATTATCTGAAATTTTGGTTCTTTCAAGCTTTTGGTGCCCTAGGATTCAGCCTTAGATCAGCACTATTAGAATATTGAGAGAATTAGAGAACTGTACAGCTGCATGGTCAGATACCTAGACAATATCACTGATATCAAAATTCCTGTCCTGTAATGTCCTGGAGGTTCTGAACTTGGAGTCAATTCCTATCTCAAGCTAGCTGTGTGAACTTGGGAAAGTCAGTTAACGTCATTGAATCTTATTTTCCTTATGTGTCAATTGAAAACAATAATAACTCTCATTTCATATGATTGTTTTAAGGATTGAATGAAATAATATTTGTAAAACACTTCAAAAAATTCAAAGCCTAAATAAATATGAATTATTATTCTAATTTTTCCCATATTTTTATGAGATCCAGAGAGAAATGACCTTTGGACAAATTTCTATTATGGCATTTTTTTTTAATATATCTAATGTTCTTTAGACCATTGCACAAGTATATAAAATAAGTGCTTGTTCTAGTTGAAGAAAACTTTAACATCTTTGTAGGTTCACTGAAAGTGTCCTTAGGACAACTCTAGTAGTAGACAGGATAACTGCTATGACATGTATAGAATCTCAGATGAATTTGCTCTCCTCAGCCAGATCTCTATATTTTAACAGCTTTTCAATCCATGTAGCTTAGAAATTGAATTTAGCATGGGTGGATCTAGTAAGAAAATTGTTCCTAAGGTTTTATAAGTTAATATAATTTTTATAAGTTAATGCTCAGGTGATTGGGGAGCTCCTGGGGGGTTGAACTGGTTGAACTCTCCAGTATATTTTGATATCTATATTTGTAATATGGAGATTTGTTGTGTCTTTCCATGAGAGATAAGTCCTTGATTCATAATTCTAGTGAACAGGTCACGTCTTGCTAGTTATTTGGTAGGTCTTCAATTTTACAGTCTAGGGAAATGTTACACAGTTTCTCTCATTTCCTTTGTATGATCTATTTTTTTATTTCTATTTTTTTCTTTTCTTTATTTCATTGTGAACTTAAGAAATAAAACAAGCATTTACATAACAGTAGAATAGAAAAAAGATGATTGGACATGATGTACAACTTGCTATTCCTTTTAAATATATAATAATTATTGTATAACTTTCTGGTTTTTCTTCCCCACCTCTTTTTTATCTCCCTCCCCACCTTAGAGATGGCTACCAGTAGACACAAATGTGTGTATGTGTGTGTGTTTGTGTGTGTGTGTGTAAAACCATTCTATATATACTTTTGTTTATCAGTTCTTTCTCTGGATGCAGATAACATTAATCAATGAGTCTGGGCTCCTTAAGAACAACTTTTCTCTAATTTTTACTAACAGTGACATCTCTTTGAATTACTATCATAATCTATGATATAAACTACGAATACTGTGTATATAAAGTGTAAAAACACAAAAATGGCCCCTATTTAGAGAGATCACTGCAATACTCCTTTTTATTAGTAAATATGTTATATCTGCTGTTATGAAAGTGGAGATCAGGCTAACATCAAAGGGGAAGTTGGTAAAGTGCTTTATTAGTAATTCATGCACTACTGCAAAGTGTTTGAGCCAATGATTATGGATTTTTCTTCTGCCTGGATGCTTTCCAATTTGACAGAGAAGCTAGAGGCTCAGTCACCTCCCTAGAAGAAACTGTTCTCTCATTCATTATATTAACAACGTAAGCTTTCTGTTTCTTGCTTCATCTAACTTAATGTTCTGTTGTGTTGGCCTTCTGGCAACCATATACTCAACCAGTCATTTTCCATATCCTTTCTTTTTAGAGGTTTTCTTTCCTTTAATTTCTTTTCTTTTAAGCTTCTGTAGTCATTTTTTAAAATTCTGTTGAATTATTTATTTTGTTGACTTCATATATCTTTTTAACTTTTTGACTTTTGCTTTTAATTGTTATTTAGAGAATCTAAAGTTTCTGATATGTTTTTGTTTTCCAGATTTGGTTCTGTGGGCTTCTTTTTTTGTTGCCCTTACTTAGGTAATACAGGGTTCAAGTTTTCCACTGTGCTAACTATCTATTGGTTTAATCTTTTGGTACTTTTTCAGAGTTTTAATAGTTCTCTCAAGTTTATTTTGCCATGCTGTTGTTTGATGCCTGTCCTTGGGCTACTACTTAATAATTCCCTATTTTCTCCTGTCATTCCTCCTGTGGCAGGAGGTGTCACATTGCTTGTGATGTGCAAGCAATGACGTATTTTTATACTTGCTATCAATTGTTGTATTCTTTGTCAGTATATTCATGCATAACTATTATAGTAAATGCTGTTTTTTAAAAATTACTCTGTTTTAGAATAGTTGGTCTGATGGTTAGATTCATTCAACTTAACTAATAAAAGGATTTCAAAATTCCTAAGTATGCCTATCTTCTTTTTAAGATCGTCTAACACATTTTGTTGTTATTCAGTTGTGTCTGACTCCTCTTGACCACATTTGGTGTATTTTTGGTAAAGACACTGGAGTGGTTTACCATTTCTTTCTCCAGCTCATTTTACAGATGAGGAAACTGAGGCAAACAGGGTTAAGTGACTTGACCAGGGTCACACAGCTAGTACGTGTTTGAGGCTGGATTTGAACTCGAGTCTTCCCAACTCCACTATGTCTCCTAGCTGCCCCACTTAACACATTGGACTTATTTAAAAGACTTTCAGAATCTGACTCCCCTCTCATGCGTCCAGCTCTTTTGTATCTTACTTACCCCAGCATATTCTGTGATCAAATAATATTGGCCTCCATGTTGTTTGTTCTTCAAACAAGACAACCATCTCCTGACTGCTGGCATTTTTACTGGCTATCTCTCAAGCCTGAAATTCTCTGTCTTGTTGTCTCTACCTCCTGGCTTCCTTTGCTTTTCAGCTAAGATTCTGTCTTCTATAGAAAGCCTTTCTTCATATCCCTCAATGCTAGTGCCTTCCCCATAGTGATTATCTCCAATTTATCCTCTATATATCTTGTTTACAGATAGTTGTTTGAATGCTATCTCTCCCATTAGACCTTGATGTCCTTGAGGTCAGGGGCTATCTTTTGCCTTTTTGTGTATCCTCAGCACAATGCTTGGTGCATAATTGGTGCTTACTAAACACTTATTGAATGATTGACTCATTGATTTGTTTTGATTATCCATTTTAGTTTAAGAGAGATTTTATGAGGTTTATGTTAAGTGAAAATTTTCAGTGGCCTTAGTTTCCTCATATTTAAAATAAAGCAGTTGGACTAGAAGTGATTGAGGTCTCTTCTGTCTTTCAAACTATGATCCTATACTCTGTGAACTCTTTTTATCATCTACAAATGCTCTCAGGATAATCTGGTATAGCTAGATTTCACACCCTATTCTGTTTTCTATTCAATATCTCTTCACAGCCTCAGGAATTTATTCTGTTCATAGTATTTTGTCATCCTCCATAATCATTTGAAAAATAAAATCATTAGACTCCAAAGCAGTTCATGACAAATACATGTATGTGTATATATACACATGTATATGCATATATACACATATATAGTGTACATATATACACATGTATATATACACATATATATGTGTACATATATACACATATGTATATATACATACATATTTTACTTAGCAAAGAGATTATTTATTGATGAAGGCTTTTTCTATGCTCCTTTGGCTTCATTGTAGTGATTTTCATTCATTAAATATGCCTAAGAAATAGTTATTCAGTCCACTGCTGTCTTTACTTTTTTCTATTTCCTATCTTTGAATTTAAGAAATACATCTATGTATTTACCCAAAGTAATATATGTATTTAATGCCAACCTAATTAAATTACCAAAAAATTATTTTATCAAAATAGAAAAAACAATAACAAAATTCATTTGGAAGAACTAAAAGTCAAGAATATCAGAGAAAATAATGAAAAAAATGTAAAGGAAGAAGGTTTATCCATACCAGATCTCAAACTATATTATAAGGAAATAATTATCAAGAATTAGAAAGGTGCATCAGTGGAATAGAGTAAACATTCAATTTACAGTAGCAAATAAATATAATAACTTGTATTTGACAAGTGCAAAGACTTAAGATTTTGGGATAAGAATTAATTATTTGGTAAAAATTGTTGGGAAAACTAGAAAGTAGTATGGCAGAAACTAGGTATAGACAAATATCTTACACCATTTACTAAGATAAGGTCAAAATGGATACATGACAGATACAAAGAGAGACAGTACAAGAAAACTGGAAGAATATGGAACATAATACTTATCAGACTTATGTATAGGTGAACAATTTGTGGAAAAACAAGAAATAGAGATCAAAGTTAGGTGTAAAATGGATAATTTCAATCACATCAAATTATTGGAAAACTGCTCTAAAGCATTATTGATTACAGAGATGCAAATTAGAACAACCTTGAAATACCATTTTACGCCTACCAGATTGGCTAAAATTTTTGAAGGGGAAAGCAAAAAATGTTGGAGGTGATGTGGAAAAATTAGGACACTAATTCATTGTTGGTGGAATTGTGAACTGATGCAACCATTTTGGAATTCAATCTGGAATTATGCCCAAAGAGCTATTAAATTTGACCAAGCAATACTGCTACTATGTCTATTTCCAAACATGATTAGGGAAAAAGAAAAAGAACCTATATGTTCTAAAATGTTTATAGCAGCTTTCTTTATGGTAGAAAAGCACTGGAAATTGC
Source organism: Vombatus ursinus (assembly GCF_900497805.2). NCBI lineage: Eukaryota > Metazoa > Chordata > Mammalia > Diprotodontia > Vombatidae > Vombatus > Vombatus ursinus. Next base: position 12,667,058 of record NW_020954619.1, read on the forward strand.
AGGGATGCCCATCAATTGGGGAATGGCTGAACAAGTTCTGGTATATGATTGTGATGGAATACTACTGTGCTATAAGAAATGATGAGCTCAATGATTTTAGAAAAATACATGGAAAGACTTGCATGAAATAATGAAGAATGAAAGGAACAGAACTAAGATAATATTGTATACAGTAACAACAATATTGTTTTAAGAATGATTTTGAGTGAATATGTAATTTTGATTATTATAAATACCCAAATCAACTATAAAGGACATATGAAGAAAGATACTGTCTACAGCCAGAGAAAGAACTGACAGAAGTATGTACAGAACACACACACACACATATATACATATATATGTACACACACATACCTATATCCCTATTTGTGTCTAATAGTGACTATCTCTAGGGTGGGAGGAGGGAAGAAGAAAAAGAAAGAAAAAAAGAGAGAAGAAACTTACATGATAACTTTGTTATATATTTTAAAAGAATAGCAAGTTATACATAGTAGATTTGCAGTTTCTTGTGCAATTATCTTTTTTTAAATTATACTATGTTTTGGAAATGTTTGTTTTATTCCATAAATTAAAAGTAAAAGACATGTAAAGAAGAAACACATTTAACAGATAGAGTTGTAAATGCTATAATTGTACTTATATGTTCTTGCTCATTTTTCTTTAATTTTGAATTGATTTGACCTTTCTTTAATTCATTGTTTCTTGTCTTTTAAAGACATAATCAATTTTATTTATATGTTACCATTTTGTACTTCCCATATGTAGCACACTTTAAAAAATATTGATACTGGTTTTTGCATAATTTAAACATCCATTTCCTTTCCTCAGGGTGCCATTCCATATAATAAAAATTACTATTATTGAAAAAAGATTAAAAAAGAAGAAAAAAAGTAAAAACAATGCATACATCAAGAAAAATCTAAAAAATATGCAATGTTTTATGCCTACGGGCCCCTTACTCCAGGAAAGTTGTGTACATGGGGGTGTCTTTTCAAAATTCTTCTCTGGGATGATTCTTTTTCTTTGTAATTTGTGAAATACCTACTCATTGAAAATACTTAAGATGTGCAGGCATCAGACTTCTTTCCTTTGGCCTTTCTCATTTTTTGATCCCAAACCACATTTTCCAACGTCTTCTTTTGACACCTTTTCTAATGGGCATGTGGCATAAAGGATAAGGAATAGGGCTCAGAATAAGGAAAATAGGGATTCAAATTCTAGGTGGTATAGAAGATAGAGTGCTGTGCCTAGAGTCAGGGAGACCTGGATTCAAATCCAGCCTTAGGCACTTAATATCTACACGACCCTGATTAAGTCACTTAATTTCTGTCTGCTTCAGTTTTCTCATCTGTAAAATGGAGATAATAACAGTCTTCTTCCCAGATTTGTAGTGAGGATAAAGTGAGTTAATATTTGTAAAGTGTTTTGCAAATTTAAAAGTGTCATACTTATTTTTGTTGTCGTTGTTACTAGCTATTATAGGCAAGTCACTAAGCCTTACTTTGCCTCAGGCAACTGCAAGGGATGTGTCTACCTTGACTCTTGTGTGTGTATATACACATATACAGATATGTGTTTATATACATATATACATACATGCAGGTATAAACACACATACATATATTGTGTTATATACATATATTATGTGCATATATATACATTGTGTCTATACATATACACACATATGTGTGTATATATATGTGTGTGTGTGTGTGTGTGTGTGTGTGTGTGTGTGTATACTTGGATATACATAGCTTGGCTGCATTCTGTATGGATGGAAGGAGTTCTCACAGCACCTGATGATATCACACATCTTTCTTTTATTCAAGCTGTCCTGTGTCCATACTCATACTGAAATCACCAAATAACTGAATTATATCTTGGCTTGGTTAGGAAGAATCTTTCAAGTTCTTTGTAGAATTTCTCTACTTTATTCTTATCTTTCCTCCTCACCCCTGTCTAGTAGTATTGCTGGCTTTCATCAAAGCTCATTTCAGGTCAGGTGTCACCTTCCACCCAAGGACTTTCCTGATACCCCAGTTAGTCTTACTTTGTCCCCCTTGAAATTATTATATCATACTTTGTATGTATTTTGTATTTCAGATAATTGAATAAAATAGACCAGCCACGTATCAACTTTCTTCTTGATATCAGGACTTGAGGACTAACCCCCCAATACTTGTGGGACCCTTTATATCTAATTTTTGGCAGAACATGGACAAGAGCTGCACAGGATATGCAGCCACGAGTGGGTGGCTACATACATTGTTGAAGAGAACTACCCCATCCCTGAGATCACTCTGGAGTATTGAAGTATACTTTGTATTTTCTTCTTTACACATTATGACCTCCTGGTAAAATACTCCTTGAAAGCAGAGATTTTTTTTGGTCTTTATATCCTAGGAGTCTAATACAGTGTTGTATATAGTGGATAATCAAATTTGTGGAACTCATTCTTGGCCATGAATAGTGGCATATATAGACCACAATTACCTTCATAGCGATCTGTTACTCAAACTCATTGCCAGCGGTATAAAAGGAGAATGCATTGTGTCCTCCCAAACCTGTCTTACTGCCTTTGGGTTGGTTGGCAATGGAACAAAGTACACTGACTCATGGAACCTCAGAGTTGGTAGGAATGTCAACAGCCACCAGTCAAACCCATACTCTCAACAACATTGTGACGAGCCTTTGTTTAAATGGCTCTAGTTAAGACAAGGTTCATTCATGACTTACTGAGGGAGCTCATTACCTCTTTGTTGTTGTCTGTTTGTTTCAGTCACTTTCAAATCTTCGTGACCCCGTTTATGGTTTTCTTGGCAAACATATTGGAGTGGTTTCCCATTTTCTTCTCCAGCTCATTTCACAGATGAAGGAACTGAGGCAAACTGGGTTAAGTGACTTGCCCAGGTTTACACAACTAGTAAGTGTCTGAGGCCAGATTTGAAGTCAGGAAGATCCATCTTCCTGACTCCAGGCCCAGCTCTCTATCCACTGTCACCTAGCTTCCCTTTAGGATAATGCTAATTAATAGAAAGTACGTTTCTTACCTTTTGTCAGTATCTGTGTCTGTAATTTCTGTCCACTGCTCTTAATTCAGCATCAGTAGACAAATGCAACGTCTGATTCATCTTCTATATAACACCGCCGCCCCCCCCCCCCCCCGGGCCTTCACATAATTAAAAAAAAAATCATGCCTCTGAAAGTTTTCTTTTCTTTAGGCTAAACATCTTCACTTCCTCCACCTGATCCCCATGTGGTATAAACTCAAGGCCCTTTAGTTCTCCTTGCTTGTTATTCCTACTTTGTGAATTTCTGTTTGCTCATCAATAAGTTTAATTGATGACTGCTTTTTTGGCTTTTGTCTCCTGTGACTTTTCCTACTATTATTCTTTCTACATTGTAGCTGCTCCCTATGGTATCTAGCTTGGTGGGTTTTTTCTCTTTCTCCTTTCTGACTTCCCTTTCTGCTTTATGATGTTCAGGGATTTGATTTTGTTTCTTTCTCTTATTTGTCATGTTCTTCTGGGAGACTTGTGATCCTTAAGTTGACTCTGAACATTCTCTCTCCTGGATCAAATAATTTTGCTTGCATAGAAATCCTTCTTGCTTTTAGAATTATTTTCTTTTGTTCCTCTTCTTCCAGTTTGTACTTTACCTTTATTCGTATTCCAAATCTATTGTTGTCTCCCTTTCTTCTTTGGAGAGCCTCATCACCATGGAGCCAACTTTTTCTACTCTGCTATTTGCTTTTGCTGTGTAGGCCATAAGTTCTAACAGTTGTTCTCTTCTAAGTTTTTCTCTTATGTTTTTATTATTTCTCTTTTGAATCATTGTGTAACATCTTGTCGTTCCATGCTCTCTTGGGATTCCAAAGGGTTCTTTGTTTCATTAGGCATTGGTTCAATTTCCTTTGCCTTATAATGTTTATTTAGAGAAGCGTATAATCTGATATTTTAGTACTTAACCTTCTTTCTTATCCTCTATAGATTTAGTTACTTATATTCTAGGTTTTTAATGTTATTTTCTTCCTCTTGTAGTTCTTGATGATTTTAGCTTTTTAAAATACAAATATACACATACATCTATTTTATGTACATATATAATAAATAACACACATATCTATTATGCACGCAGAACACATGTAACACATGTGCTATACATGTATACATGCATGTGTGTATATATATGTATGCATGTGTGTATGTGTGTTAGGGATTCTCTAATCCCTAACTTTCTGATTTCTCCCCTTTTGAAGGTGATTTTTCCTCCTTGAAGTTAAACTGAAAAACCTCCTCTGCCTGCTCCTAGGTTGAGGAATTTACTTTTCACCACCCTGGTCCCTGTTCTAAGCAACTTCTGGACAAGATAGGATCACTCCAGGTAGCTTTCAGTTTCCTCTCCTCAGCCCAGAGAAGCCATTACCCCTGGCCCTCATCCTACTTCTGTCCATTTTTTCCTTCAACCTGGGCTAAATCGATGTCTCCCTTTTTTGTGGGTTTATTGAAGAGGAGTAGGTGTTCTGGGCAGATCAGCTGTTGCCTTCGTGTTCCCCAACACCTCTGGTTAAAAGAACAGAAGATAGAGGATATGTTAGGTAAAAAGAATCTCTTTCTCCCCTCATTCTTTCTCTCCTCACGTGGCTAGGCCCCATCAGTGTCTATTGCTTGTTGCAATAGAGTGGGATGTGTGTAGGGAGTGAAGTGTGCATTTAGAACCTGCAGCAGGCATGTAATCTCTGCATGGATCCCAAAGCACAAGCCTGTGGGTCATTTTGTGCACTCTACCGCAGCATGGAGGCTGGGAGTAGGGGACGGGTCTTGAATGAGCAAATGAAAAATGAGCATTTCCCAGTGTTAATCCATAAGGCTATTATCTTGTTGGGCTTCTTGTGGAGTCAGCTTATCAAACTCTGTTGAATAATTCCTTCTTTCCTTCCTTCTTTCCTTCCTTCCTTCTTTCCTTCCTTCCTTCTTTCCTTCCTTCCTTCCTTCCTTCCTTCCTTCCTTCCTTCCTTCCTTC